>NC_092731.1:8835771-8943155 GCF_047496885.1 Scyliorhinus torazame | reverse complement strand
CTCTCAGAATAAACACAGTCTTTTGGGTAGGTACGCGAAGGCAGATCTCAGAATCATTGAGTCTTATCGCTTATAGGAAGACCATTCAGCCATCATTTCTCTGCCAGTTCTTTGAAGGACCGATCCAATTAGTTCCCATTAAACCTCTTCCTGTAGCCCTACAACCCTACCCTTGTCAAGTGAAAAAAGCAAATATTAAAACACGCAGGTTTTACGCAGGCTGTCCGCTGCTTTTAAAATCCTCACTGAAGTAGCAGATATTGGATTGCTGATCGACATGCTGAGGGTTCACAGCCATTTCCATCACCAAGATTCACATTGGAGCGCAGTCACATCAGGAGCCACCTCTTGGAGAGAAACAGCACTGCTAACTTCTAATGAGCTGATCCAAAAGGTTGGACAACCAGGTATTCCAGTGGGGAACTCAAAATAGCGGGCCAGATAACCTGACCAGCCCTCACATTTATTGAGGATTCTGAAAATCGGACAAGGATGGGAGTGGAGTAGACATTGGTGGGGGGGGGGGGGGGGGGGGGGGGGGGGGTATTGCGATTGGCGCAGGATGGGGTGGATTTAGGGTAATAGGGAGGGGTCAAACATAGTGGTGAGTGACAGCAAGACATGGATATGATCCAACATGTCTTAGCTTTATATAAATGCTACTGATGATTTATGGAACAGCAGGGAGGAGAAAATGAACTTTTATTTAAAAAAAGCAAATCAACTAGCAGTTTCTTCGGGAAAGTTTCAGGAAACTCATAATTCTATGACCTGAAAATGTTCAAAAACTTTAGAAAAATGTGTGAGATCCCTTGGACTCAGGGTATGAACTTATCAGTTTTCACGCCAGCACATCCTGGGCAACATTCAGGCTTAAACTGATAGTGGCAAATAATGTGAGTGCCACAAGAATACTGGGTAGTGACCAGGCAGTGCTGGTAAACAAAAGAATTGTGATTACATTTTACATTCCATCACTATACTGATCTAATCTGATCACATGAGCTAGTAGGAGATTTTCCCTCTGCTGTATTACTCTTCATGAGACTGTGAGTGAAAGATTAATTAATCATTGGCAGCTTTTGCAATGTAGACTGGTCAGAAATCCGAATAATTCTCCCTGTTGGAAAGTACTGAGGCAAGCAGCAGTTAGTTGGAGGTGTGTGACTGAACTATGATCTGAGACTTCGCAATGGTTGGAAACTTGCAATCAGCTGGTTTTCCTTGCTTCCGCGGAACTGCTAAACAGTAACCCCCCCCACCCCCTCCTTTCGGCTGAAAGGTGCCCATGTGTGACTGTTGGGGACAAAGATAGAATCTGGCTCGGCAGCGCTGCCTTCCTTGGCCGAATAGCCTGACAACTCATTGCCCAGCATTTTGTAATAAAAGTGACTGGAGTGTTGCACCTGTTTGAGGGTGGAGGGGAGGGGAGCAGGGGACCTAGTCTAATGTGGAACGAAAGATTTGCATTTCTATAGCACCTCTCATGATCGCAGGATGTTCTGACGTGCTTTTCAGCCAAGAAAGTGTTATCACTATTGCAATGTAGAGTAACATGACAACCAATTAGCACACGATACATCCTCACAAATAGCAACAAGATTGCTTTAGTGATATCTGCAGAGGTTTAAATATTGGGAAGGACATAATTATAATTTACACTTCATGTAGTATTAAGGGGCAAGTGCACAGTGGGACTAATTTACCAGGTGGCACTGGCTCTTTATCTGGGCATTGGGCATAAATGCTATCTCTTTAATATGGTCGGAAAGGAACTTGTAGAGATCATGGCCCATTAATTTGTTGTAAGCCTAAAGCTATTTAATTTGCAATAGCTGTGACAGAGAAAGAGGGGGATGGTGAGCGGAGGGGGCAGAGGAAACAGGGTGGGGAGCCTGGGGCAGAGAGGGAAGGTATAAGGGGCAGTGAGGGGAGGGAGAGCTGGTCCCACAGTTTCCAATATCAGTATTCACAAGAGGAATTTGTCAGGCTTTACGTTGAGTAGCAACAAAAGCAAGGGGATTTTAAAAAAACACAATTTTCAGTTGTCGGTGGAAGAATTCTGACAATCAAATGACAAGAGCTTAACGTATTAATAACATATCTAACCAAAAACATCAAGAATTTCCAATGTTTCCCACTACAATTCTATTGATATGTCCATTTATTTCCCTCAGCATTTATCTACCCACATTACTACCTTCCCTTCAAACAAATTCCAATCCTATAGCTGCCAAATTTACCATGACTCTCACACACGCACACACACACACACAAAGTTAAATACAGCACTTTGTTTAAACATTGATTGGTACATTAAAGTAGCAAGTCCTGGGAAAAGGTGGCTTGTGTTTCCATTTCACGTTCACAGCAGTTCTGCTCTGTGGCTGTCGAATCGCTATCGTTTCAAGTCTAAAACGAGACAGGGGGCAGAATAGAGGGGAAAGGGGTGACTGGGTGGGGTGACCAGTGCTTGGGGCCTTCACCTCAATGGTGCTGACGATCAGGGCCGATGGTGGTGACCGGATGTTTTTATCAGAAGCATTGAGGGGGGTTTTAAACCGGCAGTCACTTTTTGTGATTCAGTGAAAATGTAACAAAAATGCCTGAAGTCTCACCAAAGAGACACTAAACCATAAATCAGAATATTACGCTTTGGGCAGCACAGTGGTTAGCACTGCTGCCTCACAGCACCGAGGTCCCGGGTTCGATCCCGGCTCTGGGTCACTGCCCGTGTGAAGTTTGCAGATTCTCCCCGTGTCTGCGCGGGGTCTCACCCCCACAACCCAAAGCTGTGCAGGTTAGGTGGATTGGCCGCGCTAAATTGCCCCTTAATTGAAAAAAATGAATTGGGTACTCTAAATTTATTTTAAAAAGACTTTTTAAAAATAAATTTAAGAGTACCCAATTATTTTTTCCCAATTAAAGGGCAATTTAGTGTGGCCAATCCATCTAGCCTGCACATCTTTGGGTTGTGGGGGAGAGCCGGGATCGAACCCGGGTCCTCGGCGCCGTGAGGCAACAGTACATGCAGACGTTTTTAAAAAAAAGTCAACACTTCATTTTGCCGTCTGGTTTCCAGGTTTGGAAATGTTTGTCCATCTAAAATAAAACCCAGCAGGTGGTGAGACACCAAGTATTCTCTAAGGACCTTTCTGCTAGTTGTCTACTGTTGCCTTGTGGAAGGCTGGATGTTATATATTGGAGAGACAATGGAACAGTATTGTCGCTGTATTTGTAATCCTGAGTCACAGGGTAATGGTTTTGGGACCCGGGTTTAAATCCCACCACGGCAGATGTTGAAACTTGAAATCATTAAAAATCCGGAATTATAAGTCAAATGAGGACCATGAAAGGGAGCACGGTGGCGCAGTGGGTTAGCACTGCAGTCTCACGGCACTGAGATCCCAGGTTCGATCCCGGCTCTGGGCCACTGTCCGTGTGGAGTTTGCACATTCTCCCCGTGTTTGCGTGGGTTTCGCCTCCACAACCCAAAGGTGTGCAGGGTAGGTGGATTGGCCGCGCTGAATTGCCCCTTAATTGGAAAAACTGAATTGGGTACTCTAAATTTAACAAAAACAAATGAGGACCATGAAACGATTGTCGATTGTCATTAAAACCCATCGGGCCGCGCTGAGATCCCAGGTTCGATCCCGGCTCTGGGTCACTGTCCGTGTGGAGTTTGCACATTCTCCCCGTGTCTGCGTGGGTTTCACCCCCACAACCCAAAGATGTGCAGGGTAGGTGGATTGGCCGCGCTAAATTGCCCCTTAATTGGAAAAACTGAATTGGGTACTCTAAATTTTTTTTTTTAAACCCCATCGGGGTCACTAATGTCCCTTTTGGTCGAGGAAATCTGCCGTACTTACCTGGTCTGGCCTACATGTGACTCTCGATGGGGTTGAATCTTAAATGCCCTCTGGAATGGGCCAGCAAGCCACTCAGGGCAATTGAGATAAATGCTGGCCCAGCCAGCAAGGCCCTCATCTCGTGAACAAATAGAAAAAAAGTTGTCTTGGGAAACTTTGGTGTTGAGGTAAACTTGGTTGATCAGAAATCAGTATCCTTCCTTTGCTTGTAATGTGGAACCTGGTTATGGAAGATCAGAGAGTGAATATCTCCTGACAGACAGCAACCCGATATCGGAGCAGGAGGCTGCTGGGTAATGGAGAGGTGAAAATAGGAATTCCTCCAGTCTGATCAAGTAATGATGTTTCCCCCTTTTTCAAACCGTTTTAATTTGATTTTTTGGCATTGTTCAGTTGTTCAGATCAAGATGAATTCCCGGGAATTCCCTCTCATGGCGTCAGCATCAAGGACCCACGGGTTCAGTACGGTATGGTTTAGACGCAGCATTCAGGCCCCTCTACCCCACCCCAAACAATAATGCACCTCATTCCAACCTCAGAAGAACATCCCAATTGGCCTGTCCTGTAACAGTTTAGTACCAGGCTTGGAGCAGCTCTTGCTCTGAGTACTTAAGTTTGGGAACTGAATGGAGTCTGACAAACCCATTTCACAAACAGCTTTTGCATCCAGTCCGAGTGGGCAGGTTGGTGCAAATTAATTGAAACAAGGCTTGTTTCCGCCGTGGCAGCCATCAAAACTAATAATTACACCATGGCGCTCAAATGGGTACGGTCAGGTGTCATCTCCAATTAATATCAATTTAAATATCAATTAAACAGGATAAGACACTCCCCGTGCAGCACAGGAAGATCCCAGATTCCACCTCCCCGCCCCAGGTTTTGCCTCATTCTGACAGCAGTAACTCATCCCACCTCCAGCTCCTCCAGGGTAAGGGGGGGGGGGGGGGGGGGGGGGGGGGGGGTGGTGGTGGTGGTGGTGGTGGTGGTGGGGGAGGGTGGTGACAACGATGCCAGGGTTCCTGTCCTGGATCAATATCACAGGACGCTTTCTTGAAAGGGCACGGGGGGGGGGGGAGGAGGAGCATTAGCTGCGATGCCTCCGGTAGCCAAATAGCACCCCGCCCCGCTCAATGTCGAGGCTCACCTGTCAAACCAGCAAGGAGTCACAATGCCTTTGAGAGTGGGATGGGAAATGGGAAAATGAAGAACAAGTCATTGACAAGTTGTTGGAAAAATGAATTGGATTTCATTCTAGGCAGCTGTGCATACGCAAACCTTTCCTGAACTTTATTTTTGGTTTTATTTCCAACTAATGATCAGCACTTTATCAATTTATTCCCAACTGAATCACTTAATAATTCATCCTCCCTTACTGAGTTTTACTAATGCCATAAAATCCCAAATACAGTTCACATCCCATAATAATATACAGTAAAGCGGGTCACCAATGGGACATCAACTTCACTGCAAAATAGGGAGGGTACCCATAATCTCAGTTTTACGGTACAGACAGTAAACGCTCCCTCAGCTTTTATCTTTCAAATAATAAAGGAATCACAAACCAACTTCACATTCATTTATATATTATGTAATATATAATCCTTCAGTCTGTATCAAAGGAAAGGTCATTTCATCTATTTAAACTACTGTGGAATGCAGGGATATTTAGTCAAGTTACAAGGCACTAGAATCTATGACTGCATCTGGCTGAACTAGTATCTAAGATTGTGATTGGCAGTCTGTCTCCACAGCACAAATAAAGGACAGAGTCGAGGAGGAAGAGTAGAGTCCGAGGAAGAAGGTGAGGAGGTTGGTGGGGTTTTTTTACGACTGAATTTCAGTTCTCAGCATCCAGGGAAACCAGCAACAGAAGAGTAACCTGAAACGAGAAGAGACAAGAGAGAGAGGGCAGGGGATTGAGACAAGGATATTCCGAAAATACAGAGAGGACAGAAGATTCGGAGAGGGTCATTCAGAACCGACATGGGGACATGCTCGAATACATCTCAATCCTCCATTCACCTGCTGTCTGACACCCAAATAATAAATCTCTCTTTTTAAAAAAAAATGTTTTCAATTGCAAAGCTATCATTCTCTCCGACCCCTTGCATGCAGTGATTCTAAACATCACCGTCTCAGAATTTTGCTTGCGTGAGTTAGTTTAACAGATTCCTGTCCCCAATATTTTTGTGTGTTTAATACTCCTCGTTTACACTAACATTATACACCGGCCAAGTACATTTTGAAAAATCCTCCCTTTTGGGTGTACTCAGTAAATACCTTTGATGATACAGTATTACAGTTTGCACCCAAAAGGATCAAGGATTGTCAGAGACTCCTATATGTCCACAAGAAAGTGGGAATTGAAGGTATCCACTGTAATAACTTATTGAGTTCCCTAAAGATAGTTATTTCAAACAATGCGAGGAACAGGTCAGAGGGATTGATGTTTCTGGGATTGCTCTGGAAAAACACTGACATTAACACAATCTGGAGAGATTTGCCTCAATTGGACTGCATCAGACCAGTGGGTGTGCTGTTGCCTGTGCTCCTCATGCAGTACTGAGGGAGGGCTGCACTGTTGGCTGCGATCATGCAGTACTGAGGGAGGGCTGCACTGTTGGCTGCGATCATGCAGTACTGAGGGAGGGCTGCACTATTGGCTGCGATCATGCAGTACTGAGGGAGGGCTGCACTATTGGCTGCGATCATGCAGTACTTAGGGAGAGCTGCACTGTTGGCTGCGATCATGCAGTACTGAGGGAGGGCTGCATGGTTGGATGTGGTTATGCAGTACTGAGGGAGAGCTGCACTGTTGGCTGCGATCATGCAGTACTGAGGGAGGGCTGCATGGTTGGATGTGGTTATGCAGTACTGAGGGAGAGCTGCACTGTTGGCTGCGATCATGCAGTACTGAGGGAGGGCTGCATGGTTGGATGTGGTTATGCAGTAACTATTGAGGGCTGCACTGTTCGCTGTGATCATGCAGTACTGAGGGAGGGCTGCACTGTTGGCTGCGATCATGCAGTACTGAGGGAGAGCTGCATTGTTGGATGCGATCATGCAGTACTGAGGGAGGGCTGTACTGTTGGCTGCTATCAAGCAGTACTGAGGGAGGGCTGCACTATTGGCTGTGATCATGCAGTACTTAGGGAGAGCTGCATTGTTGGATGCGATCATGCAGTACTGAGGGAGGGCTGCATTGTTGGATGTGGTTATGCAGTACTGAGGGAGGGCTGTACGGTTGGCTGCGATCATGCAGTACTGAGGGAGGGCTGCACTATTGGCTGCGATCATGCAGTACTTAGGGAGAGCTGCATTGTTGGCTGCGATCATGCAGTACTGAGGGAGGGCTGCATTGTTGGCTGCGATCATGCAGTACTGAGGGAGGGCTGCATTGTTGGATGTGGTTTTGCAGTACTGAGGGAGGGCTGTACTGTTGGCTGCGATCATGCAGTACTGAGGGAGAGCTGCACTGTTGGCTGCGATCATGCAGTACTGAGGGAGGGCTGCATGGTTGGATGTGGTTATGCAGTACTGATTGAGGGCTGCACTGTTCGCTGTGATCATGCAGTACTGAGGGAGGGCTGCACTGTTGGATGTGGTTATGCAGTACTGGGGAGGGCTGCATTGTTGTCCGTGCTCCTCATGCAGTACTGAGAGAGGGCTGCATTGTTGGATGTGCTAATGCAGCACTGAGGGAGGGCTGCATTGTTGGATGTGCTTATGCAGCACTGAGGGAGGGCTGCACTGTTGGATGTGCTTATGCAGCACTGAGGGAGGGCTGCACTGTTGGATGTGCTTATGCAGCACTGAGGGAGGGCTGCATTGTTGGATGTGCTTATGCAGCACTGAGGGAGGGCTGCACTGTTGGATGTGCTTATGCAGCACTGAGGGAGGGCTGCATGGTTGGATGTGCTTATGCAGCACTGAGGGAGGGCTGCACTGTTGGATGTGCTTATGCAGCACTGAGGGAGGGCTGCACTGTTGGATGTGGTTATGCAGTACTGGGAGGGCTGCATTGTTGTCCGTGCTCCTCATGCAGTACTGAGAGAGGGCTGCATTGTTGGATGTGCTTATGCAGCACTGAGGGACGGCTGCACTGTTGGATGTGCTTATGCAGCACTGAGGGAGGGCTGCACTGTTGGATGTGCTTATGCAGCACTGAGGGAGGGCTGCACTGTTGGATGTGCTTATGCAGCACTGAGAGAGGGCTGCACTGTTGGATGTGCTTATGCAGCACTGAGGGAGGGCTGCACTGTTGGATGTGCTTATGCAGCACTGAGAGAGGGCTGCATTGTTGGATGTGCTTATGCAGCACTGAGGGAGGGCTGCACTGTTGGATGTGCTTATGCAGCACTGAGAGAGGGCTGCACTGTTGGATGTGCTTATGCAGCACTGAGAGAGGGCTGCATGGTTGGATGTGCTTATGCAGCACTGAGGGAGGGCTGCACTGTTGGATGTGCTTATGCAGCACTGAGGGAGGGCTGCACTGTTGGATGTGCTTATGCAGCACTGAGGGAGGGCTGCATTGTGGAACACATCCTTCAACTAGGGTGTAGAGGGAGGGAGATAGGCAAAGTGAATGCTGGTTTTCTGAATGTTTTTTTATAATAAATTTAGCGTACCCAATTCTTTTGTTTCCAATTAAGGGGCAATTTTAGTGTGGCCAATTCACCTACCCTGCACATCTTTTTGGGTTGTGGGGCTGAGACCCACGCAGACACGGGGAGAATGTGCAAACCCCATACGGACAGTGACCTGGGGCTGGGATTGACGGTTTTCTGAGTGTTACTGTTTGGCGTTTAACATACTGTCAGACAACCCTAAACTAACATTGACACAATGCTCTTTCTGGCACCATTCCCAACAGCTGCAATCAGACAATTGGCCTCTTTCTAGGGGCCCTGGCAATCTGAGCATCAAAGTGAAGCCTCCCCGACAGTAATAACGTTGCTCTGTCAATGCTGTAAATCCTCAGGCAGGATCTCTCCCGTCACTGAAAGCAGCATTTCTCCGACATATACTTGCAGAGCCTCGTGTACACTCAGTGTACATCAGGAGGGGTTCAGAGCCTCGTGTACACTCACCGTACATCAGGAGGGGTTCAGAGCCTCGTGTACACTCAGTGTACATCAGGAAGGGTTCAGAGCCTCGTGTACACTCAGTGTACATCAGGAAGGGTTCAGAGCCTCGTGTACACTCAGCGTACATCAGGAGGGGTTCAGAGCCTCGTGTACACTCAGTGTACATCAGGAAGGGTTCAGAGCCTCATGTACACTCAGCGTACATCAGGAGGGGTTCAGAGCTTTGTGTACACTCACCGTACATCAGGAGGGGTTCAGAGCCTCATGTACACTCACCGTACATCAGGAGGGGTCCAGAGCCTCGTGTACCCTCAGTGTACATCAGGAGGTGTCCATAGATACAGACAGTGCCTGGGCAGGTACAATTTGAACTGACCCTCAGGTCTCTACTCCAGGTTTCCTTTTAATTAATAATCTTTATTGTCACAAGTAGGCTTACATTAACACTGCAATGAAGTGACTGTGAAAAGCCCCTAGTCGCCACATTGCGCCGCCTGTTCGGGTACACAGAGGGAGAATTCAGAATGTCCAATTCACCTAACAGCACTTCTTTTGGCCTTGTGGGAGGAAACCGGAGCACCCGGAGGAAACCCACGCAGACACGGGGAGAATGTGCAGATTCCGCACAGACAGTGACCCAAGCCGGGAATCGAACCCAGGTCCCTGGCACTGTGATGCAATAGTGCTAACCCTGTGCTACCATGCTGCCCCATGTTGGTATGTTCCCAATACCCAGACTTCCACAGTGCCCACCCTAACAGCACAAAGTTAATGACTGTCGGTTCGCTTCCTGCACTTAGTGCCCATAAAACACAGGAGCGGGAGTCGGCCATTCAGCCCATCGAGTCTGCTCCGCCATTCAATGATATCATGACTGATCTGATGTGATAATTCTGAACTCCACTTTCCCACCTAATCCCCATAACCCTCGATTCCTCTCAGCATCGACCCTGTCAAACCCCCTGAGAATCCAATATGTCTCACTAAGGTCACCTCTCATTCTTCTAAACTCCAATGAGGACATGCCCAACCTACTCAACCTCTCCTCATGAGAAAATCCCTCCATACCCGGGATCAACCTCGTGAACCTTCTCTGGACGGCCTCCAATGCCAGAATATTTTTCCTTAGACAAGGGGACAAAAATTGTTCACAGTATTCCAGTTGTGGCCTAACTGGTGCCCTGTATAGTTTCAGCAGGATTTCCCTATTTTTACACTCCCATTTCTTTTGCAATAAAGACCATCATTACATTTGTCTTCCCAATTACCTGCTGAACTTGCATGCTAGCTTTTTGTGAAGAGGCAGCCCCCCCCCCCCCCCACCACCCTGCCCCAGATCCCTTTGCGCTGCTACGTTCTGCAGTCTATCTCCATTTAAATAATATTCAGCTTCTTTATTCTTCCTACCAAGGTGCATAACTTCACTTTTTCCTACATTATATTCCATCACCCGATGCCAATGTTTATGTAGTTACATTGCGTACCTTGTGTTGCCCTATTATGTATTTTCTTTTATTTCCTTTTCTTTTCATGTACTTAATGATCTGTTGAGCTGCTCGCAGAAAAATACTTTTTGCTGTACCTCGATACACGTGACAATAAACAAAATCCAATCCAATGCAATTTGCCAAGTGTTTGCCCACTCACTTATCCTTTCTATATCCCTCTGTAGACTATTTGTGTCATTCTCACCCCTTGCCTTCCCTCTTATTTTTGTGTCACCAGCAACTTGTTAGCAGTACATTCACTTCCCTTATCCAAGTCATTAATATATTTTGTAAATAATTGTGGCCCCAGCACTGATCCCTGTGACACTCCACTAGTTACAGGTTTCCATCCTGAAAATGCCCCTTTTATCCCAATCTCTGTCTTCTATCAGTTAGCCAATCCTCTATCCATGCTAATATATTACCCTCAACACCCTGGGCTCTTATATTATTAAATGGCCTTTTGTGCAGTACCTCATTGAACACTTTTTGGAAATCCAAGTATATTACATCTACTAGTTCCCCTTTATCTATCCTGCACATTACCACCTCAAAGAGGTCTAATACATTTGTCAGGCACAATTTCCCCTTCATGAAGCCATGCTGACTCTGCCCGATTTTATTATCCATTTCTAAATGCTCCACTATTACATCCTTTATAATATTCTAATATTTTCCCAATGAAGATGTCAAGCTAACTGGCCTATAGTTACCTGTTTTTGTCTCCCTCATTTTGAAAAAGGATGTTGTATTGGCAGTTTTCCAATCCTGTGGGACTTTTACCGAATTTAACGATCATTACCAGTGCATCCATTATTTCTGTAGCCACTTATTTTAATCTCCTAGGATGCAATCCATCAGGTCCAGCGGTCTTACCGACCTTTAGCCCCATTAGTTCCCTAGTACTTTTTCTCGAGTGATAGTTATTGCAGTTATTTATTGACCCACTTTTGCCCTTTATTTAGTATTTTTGGAATGTTATTAGTGTCCTCCACTGTGAAGACTGATGCAAAGTATTTATTAAACTCCTCATAGTTTACCCTCATAGTTAATCTTCTCTCTCGTTGTTATTTTCTGGTCATCTTTTGTTGGTTTTAAAGCTTTCCCAGTCCGCTGGCTTACCATAATCTTTACCATTATAGGAAGGATGTGGAATCATTGGAAAAGGTGCAAAGGAGATTTACCAGGATGCTGCCTGGTTTGCAGGATAGGTCTTATGAGGAAAGGCTGAGGGAGCTAGGGCTTTTCTCATTGGAGCGAAGGAGGATGAGAGGCGACTTAATAGAGGTTTATAAGATGATGAGGGGGTAGATAGCGTGGACGTTCAGAGACTATTTCCTCGGGTGGATGTAGCTGTTACAAGGGGGCACAACTATAAGGTTCGGGGTGGGAGATATAGGAGGGATGTCCGAGGTAGGTTCTTTACTCAGAGAGTGGTTAGGGTGTGGAATGGACTGCCTGCTGTGATAGTGGAGTTGGACACTTTAGGAACTTTCAAGCGGTTATTGGATAGGCACATGGAGCAGACCAGAATAACAGGGGGTGGGATAGCTTGATCTTGGTTTCAGACAAAGCTCGGCACAACATCGAGGGCCAAAGGGCCTGTTCTGTGCTGTATTGTTTTATGTTCTGTGTTTACCGCATTGTATGTTTTTTCTTTCAGTTAAATACTATTCTTAACTTCCTTGGTTAACCATGGTGGATTTATCCCCTTCCAAGAATCCTTCTTCCTCACCGGGATAGATCTTTGTTCTGACTCATGAACTATTTTCATAAACATCTGCCATTGCTGTTCAAATGTCTTTTCTGCTAAACTCCTTTCCCAGTCCACTCCAGCCAACTCTGCCCTCATTGCTTCATAATTGCCCTTAGTTAAGTTTAGCACAGTTGTTTCTGACCCAAGTTTCTCACCCTCAAACCGAACGCTAAACTCTAACATATTCTGGTTACTGTTTCCTAAGGGATATTTTATACCCCAAGGCTGTTTATTAAACCTGCCTCATTACACAAGCCCAGATCCAAAATAGCCTGATCCCTGGTTGGATATTTTTCTTGGAAACTGTCTCAAATACATTACATGAATTCTTCCTCATGGCTACCGCTGCCAATTTGATTTGCCCAATCCACATGAAGATTAAGGCCACACAGAATTAATGTACTGCCTTTTTTACATGCCTTCATTATCTCCTGATTTACTCTCTGTCCTACAGTATAGCTACAGGAGATCTAGAGACTATTCCCACTACAGTCTTCTTCTGCTTGTTACTTCTTACCTCCACCCATATGGATTCTGCATCTTCCAATCCAAGACCATTTCTTGCTATCGTACTTATTCCATCGCGTACTAACAAAGCTACCCCACCACCTCTTCCTTCCTGCCTGCCCTTATGAAACATCACATACTCTCAATATTTAGTTCCCAGTTTTGATCTCCTTGTAACCATGTCCCTGTAATGGCGTTAAGGTCATACCCATTAACCTCATTTGGTGCTGTTAATTTGTTTATTTTGTGCCAAATACTATGTGCATTTAAGAGCCATTAATTTTGTCTTTTTACCATTTTTCATCCATAACCCATTGGACATCTGGCCATGCTAATGGGGTGGGCACATGATACCTGGGTACTGTACTTGACCTATGCCAAAGGTCAATGGGTCAGGATTTGTACAAAATCCCAGCGATCTAGTCAAAGACAAATCTTCCACGTTGACTCTTTGCTCTTACTACACATCCTATGAAATGTCCTGATTGTTTCGAAATAAAAGAAAATATTGTCGGGCTTGGAATTTTTCCCGGGCTATTCCGTATTGCACCAGGAGGCTGAGGGAAGTCCTTCACAAGTTGAAGGAACGATTGTAGGGAATTGAAATGGGTAGGAAAACAGAAGCTTGTGATGAACAAAGACTAAGGGAAGCCAGTAATGCACCCGGAAGCTGCGGTTCCTCTTGGGTTAAGTCATTTTTACCAAAACTTGCCATTTATCCATGGGTCTTTCTCTTGCATCTTGCCAGGAAGTTACCAATTCCCGCTTGGCATAGTTCTATGGCTGCGTTCACCCATTGTGCCATATTGGATGAAGATGGGACAGTGAGTGTCAATGGACCACTGACATCGGGGTGGAAATGGGGCGGAGGAGTTGAGGGTTCACAGCCATGCTTGACCCAGTCCTCATGGGGTGCCTAAACAGGCACATTTTCCAGCTAGGGGCTCTGGATCAAAACTCTCACCATCCCTGCCACCACCTCCTTGGCCCAGAGGCCATTGCACCAACTGTGGCCAAGAGCATGGAGTTGAACCGGCCAACGCTTCTGGCTAGTGTGGCTCAGATCCATCACCGGGCAGTGGATTTACCAACTGAGCTTGTTTATGTGCCCAGCAAAATGGGCAGCACGGTAGCGCAGTGGTTAGCACTGTTGGTTCACAGCGCCAGGGTCCCAGGTTCGATTCCCGGCTTGGGTCACTGTCTGTGCAGAGTCTGCACGTTCTCCCCGTGTCTGCGTGGGTTTCCTCCGGCTGCTCCGGTTTCCTCCCACAAGTCCCGAAAGACGTGCTTGTTAGGTGAATTGGGCACGGAATGTGGCAACTAGGGGCTTTTCACAGTAACTTCATTGCAATGTCAATGTAAGCCTACTTGTGACACTAATAAAGATTATTATTATGCCATGGCCTCAACAAAATCCCCCCAACCCTTTGCAAACCCTCTTTAAGGTTTGACGCCCAAGTTCAGCTTCCCGTCCATCACTGCATTGTTCAGTATCAACTCCTTCATGTAAAACAATTCCAAATGGCGTTAAAAATATAAAATAAAATCTTCCCATCAACATACCAGTGTTTACACATTATTAGATGTGGGTTTCTTCAGAAGTATTTTTTTAAGCCTGTAAGATAGTAGTGACTCAGAACAGCACTTCCAATAGTAATGATCAGCCTTTGTCAAGAAAAGGGAACCTCCCCATTCAATGCTTGCTTCTGGATGTCAAAGCATTTTTTTTCCTCAATAAGGGTCCCAGAGTGTGTGAGGCTGTGGAGGGTATTTTGCCATTGTCACTCGGGGCAAAATTCGAAAGACTTATATAAGGGACTTATCCACACTCCTGTGCCCAATGAAGAAAGAGTGCCTTACATTGCCGTGACAATGACACCTCTTAACTGTTGAGTGCTGATGACACATCGCTGAGGGAATTGAATACTGAGCTTTAACACATGCAAGAGAGCTGAACAAACACTGACGGAGAAACCTGGCCTGACTTCTTGCTGTGGAACAAATACTTGTAACGGTTCTGGTGGACTCTGTGAGGCACTGGGATCAGGAGCAAATTTAGTCTTCGGGTTAAGAATTGGAATGGTCCCTATTTTAATATCAATTAGAATTAAGAGGCAAAATTAGGAATTTGGGAAGCAGAGAGCTAAGCCAAACTCTGGCGCCATCACGGACTGGAGGGTATAATTACAGCATTGGTTCATGTGGGAAGTTCCAATATAACTTCCAATGTCCGCATGAGCAATGGAAAAGGTTCCCGCTAAAAAACGTGCCAATATTTTGACTACAAGAAGTAACGCTTTGCAAACAGGAAGTTCACAAAGAGGATAAGAATTTTAATGGAAGGTTTTGTTTATGCATATCTATCTGTTTAGGGTTAATCCAACTCCCTTGTTAAAATTCAGTGATCCTCGATGATCGGTCATCAACCATTTTCATAAATAACGTTCAAAGCAGTAATTTATTTTTTAAAATAAATTTAGAGTACCCAATTCTTTTTTTTCCAATTAAGGGACAATTTAGCGTGGCCAATCCACCTACTCTGCACATCTTTGGGTTGTGGGGGTGAGACCCACGCACACACGGGTTAGTGCCCCGGGGCCGGGATCGAACCCGGGTCCTCGGCGCCGTGAGGCAGCAGTGCTAACCACTGCCCCACCATGCCACCACCATGTTCAAAGCAGCAATTAATGAGAAGAAAATAGTTCCGTCAAAACCTGTGGTAACGGTTCGATATTCAGAAGGCGCGTTGACAGTGGGGTGCTCCCTTTCAATTAACCCTTTGAATCCTACATGTTTTTTGCAAAACGCACACTCTTGTGGACTTCATAGTGGAGGAAGAACGGCGATTTTCGGCAAGAGAGCTGAACAAACACTGACGTCAAAAACAGCCGAGTGCGATATGACATTGTGTGAAACACCGTGGATTTCACTGTACAGTGAACCCCCCACCCCCAGGCCTTCAAAGGGTTAATTTATATTAACAATCTCTTAATAACAACGTAGCAGCGTTCCCTCACAAAGTCGTGAAAGGCAAAGAGAGATCAAGGTTTGAATCATATGCCTGCAGAAGATCAGGAGGAGCATTGGCCTTTGTCAACTGCCCTGCAATATTCCCAAAACCGACAGGACCCCTGAGTTTATAGCTTTCACCTCACCAGATCCAGGGGGAGGGGTCTGGGCTATTAGATTCCATCTCTAATTTCTTCCCCTCTTCCCCTTCTGCACTTATTGCCACAAAGTTTAACAAGAGCCCTCGCCCAAACTGGCTCAGGTTAGACAGTGAGCGAGGCGACAGGCTGGTTAATACAGAACAGTCAGGGGAATGGAAACAGTTGCCACCTCGAACCAACGTATTGGGAATCTCTTAAACCAAAATAAACCTCTGCACAGTGATTTCCCTTTACATATCGAACAGCAACTTAGTGAGGGAGCGCTGTATATCACACCATTGCTCTTTGAAAGGGTGGATCGAGACAGGAAGTCAACGCAGCTCCTCTCTGAAGAAAACGCAGAGATGAGAAGGAAAGGAGGGACGAACAATTACAGCAACTTACAAACAGCTCAAGCCTGTTGCCAACAGCAGTGGTCTATCCAACATGGTGGCTGCCCTCTCCATGCCTGGGTTGCTGAACCATCTTCTCGAGGCTAGGACTACCGGCCACTGTGTTGGATAGAGGCCAGCAACACGGTTCATTCAGGGTCAAGAATCTCTGGCTTGCAACCGGAAATGGCTGAATTCAAAATGAATTCTCCCCGTGGCAAGGCCCCCTTCAAATTCCATTCGGGCTCACGACCAATTTGAACATACGGACAGGATTACTGTCAGCCACAAGGCCCGATCAGCCGCACAGGTTCAACAGTGAGAGGTCAAATCTCACTGACAAGAGGCTGGTTAGCCTCAAATTGTTTTTTTTTTTTTTTTTTTTTTTTTTTTTTTTTTTTTTTTTTTATAAATGTTTTATTGAAATTTTTTTCCCAAACAACAATTTTTCCCCTCTTACAAAGCAAACGCAACAATAACAATACAGAAATTTTAAACAATACACAAGTAACAAAACCCCTTTATCTTTGACCTAAGCTAAACCCCCCCTCCCCCCCCCCCCCTCCCCCTGGGTTGCTGCTGCTGGTCATCTGTCTTCCCTCTAACGTTCCCCTAGGTAGTCGAGAAATGGCTGCCACCGCCTGGTGAACCCTTGAGCCGATCCTCTCAGGGCAAACTTTATCTGCTCCAGTTTAATGAACCCCGCCATATCATTTACCCAGGCCTCCAGTCCGGGGGGTTTCGCCTCCTTCCACATGAGTAGGATCCTGCGCCGGGCTACGAGGGACGCAAAGGCCACAATGTCGGCCTCTTTCGCCTCCTGCACTCCCGACTCTTCCGCAACTCCAAATAGAGCTAACCCCCAGCCTGGTTTGACCCGGGCCCTCACCACCCGCGAAATCACTCCCGTCACTCCCTTCCAATACCCTTCCAGTGCCGGGCATGCCCAAAACATATGTGCATGGTTTGCCGGGCTCCCGCCACACCTCCCACATTTGTCCTCCACTCCAAAGAACCTGCTCAATCTTGCTCCCGTTATGTGTGCTCTATGTAGCACCTTAAATTGAATCAGGCTAAGCCTGGCGCATGAGGAAGAGGAATTTACCCTGCTTAGGGCATCAGCCCACATACCCTCCTCTATCTCCTCCCCTAGTTCTTCTTCCCACTTTCCTTTTAGTTCGCCCACCGACTCCTCCCCCTCTTCCCTCATCTCTCGGTAAATCTCTGACACCTTGCCCTCTCCGACCCACACCCCTGAAAGCACCCTGTCCTGTATCCCCTGTGTCGGGAGCAATGGAAATTCCCTCACCTGTTGTCTAGTAAATGCCCTCACTTGCATATATCTCAAGAAATTTCCCCGGGGCAACTTATACTTTTCCTCCAATGCTCCCAAGCTCGCAAAAGTCCCATCTATAAATAAATCTCCCACTCTCCTAATTCCCAACTGGAACCAGCTCTGAAATCCTCCATCCATTCTTCCTGGGGCGAACCTATGGTTGTTCCTGATTGGGGACCCCACCAGGGCTCCCCGCACCCCTCTCTGTCGCCTCCACTGTCCCCAGATATTCAATGTTGCCGCCACCACCGGGTTCGTGGTAAACTTTTTAGGTGAGATCGGTAGCGGCGCCGTCACCAGCGCCTCTAAACTCGTCCCTTTACAGGACTTTCTCTCCAGTCTTTCCCACGCCGCTCCCTCACCCTCCATCATCCATTTACGTATCATTGCCACATTGGCGGCCCAATAGTAATCGCCCAAGTTCGGTAGTGCCAATCCTCCTCTGTCCCTACTACGCTGAAGGAACCCCCTCCTTACTCTCGGAACGTTCCCTGCCCACACGAAGCTCGTGATGCTCCTGTCTATTTTATTAAAAAAGGTCTTAGTGATTAGTATAGGGAGACATTGAAATACAAATAAGAACCTCGGGAGGACCATCATCTTAATTGCTTGCACCCTGCCCGCCAGCGATAGAGGCTGCATGTCCCACCTCTTGAAGTCCTCCTCCATTTGTTCTACCAACCGTGTCAGATTAAGTCTGTGCAAGGTTCCCCAGCTCCTAGCGATCTGAATCCCCAGGTATCGGAAGTTTCTTTCCACTTTCCTTAGAGGCAAGCCTTCTATCTCTCTACTCTGGTCCCCTGGATGTATCACAAATAATTCACTCTTCCCCATGTTTAGCCTATACCCCGAGAAATCCCCGAACCCCCTCAAAATTCGCATAACCTCTATCATTCCCCCCGCTGGGTCCGACACGTATAACAATAGGTCATCCGCATATAACGAGACTCGGTGTTCTTCTCCCCCTCTAATCACCCCTCTCCATTTCCTGGAGTCTCTCAACGCCATGGCCAGAGGTTCAATTGCCAACGCGAACAACAATGGAGACAGCGGGCATCCCTGTCTTGTTCCCCTATATAGTCGGAAATACTCCGATCTATGTCGACCTGTAACTACGCTTGCCGTTGGAGCCCCATAAAGAAGTCTAACCCAGCTAATAAACCCGTTCCCAAACCCAAACCTCCTTAACACTTCCCATAAATACTCCCACTCCACCCTATCAAATGCCTTCTCTGCGTCCATTGCCGCCACTATCTCTGCCTCCCCCTCCACTGGGGGCATCATTATCACCCCTAATAGTCGTCGCACGTTAACATTCAGTTGTCTCCCTTTTACGAACCCTGTCTGGTCTTCGTGCACCACCCCCGGGACACAGTCCTCTATCCTCGATGCCAGTACCTTTGCCAACAATTTGGCGTCCACGTTCAACAATGAAATGGGTCTATAGGACCCGCACTGCAACGGATCTTTATCCCTCTTCAAAATTAACGATATCGTCGCCTCCGACATCGTCGGGGGTAGAGTCCCCCCTTTCCTGGCCTCATTGAACGTCCTCACCATCAACGGGGCCAACAAGTCCACATATTTTCTGTAATACTCCACCGGGAACCCGTCTGGTCCTGGGGCCTTCCCTGCTTGCATGCTTCCCAGTCCCTTAATAACCTCGTCCACCCCAATCGGTGCCCCCAGGCCTACCACCCCCCGCTCCTCCACTTTCGGGAACCTCAATTGGTCCAGGAACTGCCGCATCCCCTCCTCTCCCTCTGGGGGTTGAGACCTATACAGTTCCTCATAGAAGGTCTTGAACACCTCATTTATCTTTCCTGCCCTTCGCACCGTGTCTCCCCTTTCGTCTCTAATTCCTCCTATTTCCCTCGCTGCTGCCCTCTTTCGCAATTGATGAGCCAACAGGCGACTCGCCTTTTCCCCATATTCATACCTCCTCCCCTGTGCCTTCCTCCACAGTACCTCCGCCTTTCTGGTGGTCAGAAGGTCAAATTCCGTCTGGAGTCGTCTCCTCTCCCTGTACAATTCCTCCTCCGGGGTCTCTGCAAATTCCCTATCCACCCTTAAAATCTCCCCCAGTAATCTTTCCCTTTCCTTGGCCTCTGTTTTCCTTTTGTGGGCCCCAATGGAGATCAGCTCTCCTCTGACCACCGCTTTTAGTGCTTCCCATACCACTCCCACAGGGACCTCGCCGTCGTCATTGACCTCCAGGTATCTCTCAATACACCCCCGCACTCTTGCACACACTCCCTCATCCGCCATCAGTCCCACATCTAATCGCCAGAGTGTTCTCTGCTCCCTTTCCTCTCCTAATTCCAGGTCCACCCAATGTGGGGCATGATCCGAAACCGCTATGGCTGAGTACTCAGCTTCTTCCACCCTAGAGATCAACGACCTTCCCAAAACAAAAAAATCTATCCGGGAGTACACTTTATGGACATGGGAGAAGAAGGAATACTCCCTAGCCCTAGGTCTAAGAAATCGCCATGGATCCACTCCCCCCATTTGGTCCATAAACCCCTTAAGTACCTTGGCCGCTGCCGGCCTTCTTCCGGTCCTTGAGCTGGATCTATCTAGCCCCGGGTCCAGCACCGTATTAAAGTCCCCTCCTAAAATCAAGTTTCCTACCTCCAGGTCCGGTATACGCCCCAGCATCCATCTCATAAATCCCGCATCGTCCCAGTTTGGGGCATACACGTTAACCAACACGACCTCCATTCCCTCCAGCCTGCCACTCACCATTACATATCTACCTCCGCTATCTGCTACGATGTTCTTTGCTTCAAATGCGACCTGTTTCCCCACCAAAATGGCCACCCCTCTATTCTTTGCGTCCAGTCCTGAGTGGAACACCTGTCCCACCCATCCTTTCCTTAGCCTAACTTGGTCCGCCACCTTTAGGTGCGTCTCTTGGAGCATAACCACGTCTGCCCTTAGTCCTTTCAAATGCGCGAGCACTCGGGCCCTTTTTATCGGTCCGTTCAGGCCTCTCACGTTCCACGTGATCAGCCTCACTAGGGGGCTACCTGCCCCCCTCCCGTGTCGACTAGCCATTACCTTCTCTAGGCCAGTCCCATATCCCGCCTCCGCGCTCCCGCTCGCTCCCCCAGCGTCGCACACCATCCCCGCCCACCCACTCTTTAGCCATTTCCTTTTGGATTTCCGCAGCAGCAACCCAGTTGTCCCCCCCCCCCTTCTCCCTCCCTCCTCCCCTCCCCGCTAGATCTCTTTCTAGCTTGATTGCTCCCCCCATATTACTTCCGTAAGTCAGCTGACTTCAACTGACCCCGGCTACTCCTGCTCACTCCTCGACCCCCCCCATGTGGGGAACTCCCATCCGCCTTGCGCCTGTCTTCCCGCCTTATTCTTTCTGGTGCGGGAACATCCCTTTACCTGACCCGCCTCTTATGGCGCAGCTCCCTTTCCCCTCCCCCTCCCCTTCCCCATTCTCCAACTATGTCCCGTCTTTCCCCCCTCACCGGCGCCCACATTTCCCCAATGTCTCCCCCCTTCCCTGTTTACTTCTCAATTAACTTCCACCGTAACATTAACAATAACATTTCCTGCAGCATCAGTCCCTCAGTTCCGATCCAATTTCTCTTCTTTGATGAAGGTCCATGCTTCCTCCGCCGTCTCGAAATAATGGTGTCTCTCCTGATACGTGACCCATAGTCTTGCCGGCTGCAGCATCCCGAACTTCACCTTCCTTTTATGCAACACCTCTTTGGCTCGGTTGAAGCTCGCCCTCCTTCTCGCCACCTCCGCACTCCAATCCTGGTATACCCGTACCACTGCATTCTCCCATCTGCTACTCCGCACCTTTTTAGCCCATCTCAGGACCTCTTCTCTATCCTTAAGGCGGTAAAATCGCACGATTATCGCCCTGGGTGGTTCTCCCGCTTTTGGTCTTCTCGCCGGAATCCGATTTGCCCACTCCACCTCCAAGGGGCCCGTAGGGGCCTCAGCACCCATCAATGAGCTCAGCATCGTACTTGCGTACGCTCCACAGTCCACTCCTTCCACACCCTCAGGGAGACCCAGTATCCGAAGGTTCTTCCTTCGCGCTCCATTTTCTAGGGCTTCGATCCTTTCAGTACACTTTTTATGAAGTGCCTCGTGCGTCTGTGTCTTAACCGCCAGGCCCAGGATCTCGTCCTCAATATCTGTCACCTTCTGCTCCACCACACGGAGCTCTGTCTCCTGGGTCTTTAATGTCTCCTTGAGCCCCTCAATTGCCTGTAGCAACGGGGTCAGCACCTCCCTCTTCAGCAGCTCCACGCACCGTCTCACAATTTCATGCTCAGGCCCCCATGTCGCCTGCGCTTTCTCCGCCGCCATCTTGTACTTCTCTCTTTCTGACCCTTTGGTCGACGATTCCTCACGCTGCAGCCGCCGCCGCCGGTTTTTTCCTCCTTCGTTTGGGGGGGACTCCCTTCTCACACGCCCCACACCGGGTTGCGTCGTCGAAAAATTCCCCGTTGAGGCTCTTAAAAGAGCCCGAAGGTCCGTCGGAGCTGGAGCCGCCGAAGCGTGCGGCTAGCTAGGCATCACCGCAACCGGAAGTCCCTTCAGTGGCCTTGATGAGGTCTTTTCACAGTTGTTCCCTCTGCTGCTAGAATTCACCTTTGATACAGGCCCTCAGGTCAGCTTGCAGCTTTAAACTTGCCCTTCCCCCGCCTGCATGCTGGAAGAGGCCCTGTTTATCCTGTAGTTGCAGCCAAATCTTTCACTGTTTCTGCGTGTGTCTGGCAACCAAGAGACATACCCTTCCTGGGGGACACTGTCGGGGGAATATTGCCGCCTTCTTCCCACACCGGGAAATGTCAAACAAATGCCGTGGGGGCCCTGTAAAAGAGCCCAAAAGTCCGTTCCAAGCAGGAGCTGCCGAATATGCGACCTAGCTCTGCATAGCCGCACCCGGAAGTCCCCTTAGCCTCAAATTGTTTGAGAGTAACTTTAAAGCCAGTTCACATTTCACGGCATACAAAATGTTCTTGATAAAAATCACCTTCCAAAGTGAGTTGACGTGAGAAGCTAACCTTCCTCTCCTCAGGTGGCGAGTTACGTCCTCCTCCTGCTGGACATGCATCGCCCCACTCTCCGGGCAGTGCACCCCCCCCCCCCCCCCCGGACCCTCGACCCAGGCTCAAAGCCGGTCTGAATGCGAACTCAGCTCTGTTGACGGGGGTTTCACCGGGAATTCTTCCAGACTTAAAACCAGTGAACACTTTGTTGTCAATATGTCAGAGAGATCGATGGGAAGTTCTCTGACACAACACGCACATAGTGAAAGTATCGACAAATAGTGTGACGAATATTGAGGTAACCGATGGTGTTAAAAGATTGAAGAAAAACTTCTATCAAAAAGCAAAAAAAGCTGGAAATCTGAAATAAAACAGAAAATGTTGGGAAGACTCAAGTTGTGGTTTTTTCTCGAATCGTTCTTTATTTCCTCACTTTCAATTCGGACAGCACCCAAGGCAACAATTCACATCTCATCTGGGCCCATATTTTGTTCTTTTACTGTACTCATTACCACTCCCTTTGGCATTTCTATCTTTCCTCGCTGTGTCTTGCACTGACATGGGATGTCTGCGCAAGATGGTCCAATTTGCACTGGTCCACACGTGCACAGTCATCCCATGATGTCCATGGGGTCGGCGGGGGAATTTAACAGGGATCCAGGGCCAAGGAGATAAAAGTTTGGTATTGGAAGTGGAACCGTGTTCCGGAAGGCCATGGGAGAAAGTTGACAGTTGTCCTCAGGCATCTAGGCCTTTCCATTGCAAAACAGTGCTAGCCTTCTCAGCAGGGTTAGAACAGGGTTACTGAATGGAAAGCCACAAATTCAAGATGGAAAGGGAGTGGGTTAGCTCAGGTAGAATGCCCCACCCCCCCCTCCTCCCCCAACCCCCGTACAGACACAAACCCCCTTCCCTTGCCTGGGAAAACCTCTCCCAGCGGTCTGGGCTCTGTATCAGGCGGGGAAGGGCCCGGGAAAAGCTGTCATATTAATGTTTCTGCTGGAGGGAAGGAAGTGGTCGGGAACTCAAAGATGGCCTAAAAAAGTCCACACATCCTGGTTTCCTGACCATAATCCCATCCCATGCTCCTAAACGCCACCCAGAGTAAAACACGAGAATTCCCATAGAATCATAGAATCCACTGCGCATGAATGGCCTTGGCAAGAAACATGGCCATCTTCCAAAAGAACAAAGAACAAAGAAATGTACAGCACAGGAACAGGCCCTTCAGCCCTCCAAGCCCGTGCCGACCATGCTGCCCGACTAAACTACAATCTTCTACACTTCCTGGGTCCGTATCCTTCTATTTCCATCCTATTCATATATTTGTCAAGATGCCCCTTAAATGTCCCTATCGTCCCTGCTTCCACTACCTCCTCCGGTAGCGAGTTCCAGGCACCCACTACCCTCTGCGTAAAAAACTTGCCTCGTACATCTACTCTAAACCTTGCCCCTCTCACCTTAAACCTATGCCCCCTAGTAATTGACCCCTCTACCCTGGGGAAAAGCCTCGGACTATCCACTCTGTCTATGCCCCTCATAATTTTGTATACCTCTATCAGGTCGCCCCTCAACCTCCTTCGTTCCAGTGAGAACAAACCGAGTTTATTCAACCTCTCCTCATAGCTAATGCCCTCCATACCAGGCAACATTCTGGTAAATCTCTTCTGCACCCTCTCTAAAGCCTCCACATCCTTCTGGTAGTGTGGCGACCAGAATTGAACACTATACTCCAAGTGTGGCCTAACTAAGGTTCTAAAAGGTTCCCTCCATTCTGATGTAAGGTCATCAAATTGAAAGGTTAACTCCGTCTCTCTCGCCCCAGATCCTGTCTGGCTTTCTGACACCTTCTCATATTTTCTGTTTTTAATGAAGGAATTTTACATTTACTCAAACAAATTATGTTCAGGGAAATTATGAACTAACAAAAAAGCGCTCAGGTGGCAGATAAAATATCCGACAATCTTATCCTGTAAGTTCCCGGTCTTCTGAGATTTTTTAAATTTACAGTACCCAATTCATTTTTTTCCAATTAAGGGGCAATTGAGCGTGGCCAATCCACCTACCCTACACATCTTTGGGATTGTGGGGGCGAAACCCACACAGACACGGGGAGAATGTGCAAACTCCACACGGACAGTGACCCAGAGCCGGGATCGAACCTGGGACCTCGGCGCTGTGAGGCCGCAGTGCTAACCACTGCGCCACCGTGCTGCCCTTCCAGCCTTCTGAGTTAACCTAGCCAATGGGACGGCAGTCGGTTGCTGGTTTGACCTCAGCATCTCTTGGGGAAGTGGGACTGGGAATGAAGTGAGTCCCAGGTTGCCACGCTCGATTGTTACTCGTGACTCCTGATGGCGAACAAGAATATGGACAAGAATGAGACTTTGTGTTGAGTAAACTGCCATTGGGGGAGCACCATTAGCTTCACTCCATACCCTCCCCACCACCATCCCCACCCCTAGGCTAGGCTAGGGGGAGAACATCCTGCATTTGCACCCAGTCATCCAGAATGGAAATCACAGGTATCCATCTCCAATAAGCCACGGGTGAGGTCATAAGCCAAAGTTCAGACCTGATGGGGAGACAGGAGGTGGCGACACGAGGGGAGATGGGATGAGATGAGAGACGAGAATTGTGCAAAGGAGGCAGGGACGGAGGAGGAATGAGAGTTGGACAGAGTTATCGTAGCTCTCTGCAAATGTTGATATCCCTATCTAACACCGAAGCATTAGATTGCAATGTCAGGAGGCAGGAGTGAAGGTAGATAGCGTAGCATCAGGAGGCGGAGGCAGTAACTGACACTATTCTATCCCTTTTTAATAAAATGCACACAGAATACAAAACTGGCGCAGGGCAATACTTTACCTGGATATGGAACTCTCTGACGCAATGTCCTTCGGAGTCCTCACGGCTGTTAAGTTCCTCTTGGGTTGAGTCACTATGGAAGTAAAAGGTCAAGGCTAAGGTCAAACCAGAACGACCACAAGCACATCAGCACGGATCCAAAACTGGCTCCAAATACCCTCCACCCACCTTTTTTTTTAAATTTAGAGTACCCAATTCATTTTTTCCAATTAAGGGGCAATTTAGCGTGGCCAATCCACCTACCCTGCACATCTTTGGGTTGTGGGGGCGAAACCCACGCAGACACGGGGAGAATGTGCAAACTCCACACGGACAGTGACCCAGAGCCGGGATCGAACCCGGGACCTCGGCGCCGTGAGGCAGCAGTGCTAACCACTGCGCCACCGTGCTGCCCTAATACCCTCCACCCACAATGACTGATTTGAATTTCACCCCGATTCAGGACTGCACGTTCATCAGTTACTCCTGGGAAGTAACGTCCAATTCATTAGGGTGAGGGGGACCCAGGAAATCGAAGCCCCCTTTCCGGTGACTGTACCTGATTTTATATAATGTTTGGAAGTGGTCGACACGGCTTCCAGTGACGTGACTCTAAGAACACTACCGTACGGAACGTGATCCACATTAGTTGCCAGTCTCAAACTCATTCTCATTCCATTAAAATTAGCCTTTACCATCGCCTGCCCTTTCTGGAGTATCTAGAACCGTGGAACTCCGCCCCTCCACCCGTCTACAGGCTCCTATCGCCCGGTTTGGCATCTGAAAGGATATGGTTAAGGGGAAGTGGAATGAGGTTAATGGGATCCCGCTTTCAGAGGACCAGCCAGCAAGATGGGCCGAAAGGCCTCCTTCCTGCGTTGTACGAGTCGCTGACTCTAATTTATGGGTTTTATCACCTAGCTAAAGTAACATAAACTTACTTGTTACTTGGTGAATTTTTTTGCCGACAGTCCCGTCATTCAGGGGTCCCTTCGAACCAGCGATCCTATAGTTGCGAACGAAGAATAAATTATTAATTTGATATCCCTCCTAACAATGGCATTTGGGAACAAGATCGCCTCATTTTCTGCACCAATATGCAGCTTGCCAGCGCGTTTCCACTGGAATAAAGATTTGCGAGTGGCCATATTGTGTTGGCTGATCTCAGCCCACCGTGAAACAATGGGTCAAAACCTCGAGCCAGAGTTTAGAAAGCCAGGGCCTGCTGGAATTGGGTGCGCTGGAAAACTTTGGCTGGAGCTGCGTGGGACTCAGAGTGAAAGAGACGCCAGAGACCGCAGCGCAGTGCAGCAGGAAGGCCCTCCCTTGCTACACCGCTAGGTGGTCCAGAGTGTGTGGGATGTCCCATATGGGGCTCTGTCTCGGTGTCTAAACCAGTTACACCAAAGTGGGCATTGGGATTATTCCTTTCAGAGTAACTACTGCTACGTGCTGAGGGCAGCACGGTAGCACAAGTGGTCAGCACTGTGGCTTCACAGCTCCAGGGTCCCAGGTTCGATTCCCGGCTTGGGTCACTGTCTGTGCGGAGTCTGCACGTTCTCCCCGTGTGTGCGTGGGTTTCCTCCGGGTGCTCCGGTTTCCTCCCACAGTCCAAAGACGTGCAGGTTAGGTGGATTGGTCATGATAAATTGCCCTTAGTGACCAAAAAGGTTAGGAGGGGTTTTTGGGTTACGGGGATGGGGTGGAAGTGAGGGCTTAAGTGGGTCGGAGCAGACTCAATGGGCGGATTGGCCTCCTTCTGCACCATATGTTCTATGTTCTATGAAACAGCCGGAACCATCCGAAGTTAGTGATTCAAATCGAATTGTCGTATGGTTCCCAGCACATTTGTCCAGCGGAAGCTTACCCTTCCGGTCAATTCCCAGGTAAACCCTTTACCTGGGAACTTCCTCTGTGCATCTTTGGGTACCTCACTGTAGTGATATCTAGTAAATCATCTTTGTATGTATGAATGATCATGTAGAATAGTGTGCAATTACATCATCCAGCCACTGGATGGAGTCAGAGCACATCTCACAACCCTCACGGTGGTCCACGTGCTCTGGGAGTGAGTTAGGAGAGAGTGTGGGAGATAGTCATGTTTTTCAGTAGTTCTGTGTATTGTAGTTATTTGATTTAATATTTTCGGCATACTTAAGAATTTACAATTTATAGCGTAGTGTAAATAAATTGACTTTGATTTAGTACAAAGTCTGCACCTCTTTGTAGCAACACTACAACCTTAATAATATTAATTTAAACAAAGTACATCACACTCCCCAAACCCAACACGAGGGAGCCAGGACTTTACGGCCACTTCTCTATGGCTGTCTATTATCAGGCCCCAGAGGGAATTGAACCCTCTGACTCAGAGGCAAAAGGTTACCCATTGAACCACTGCTGGCATCTTCAAAGTAGGACTCCAAGAGGAGCCAGAAGTGCCTTTGATCTTTGAAATCTTAGGAAGATCTTTAGGCTCATCCAATGTACAAGGAATGATGAGGCAGCACGGCGGCACAGTGGTTAGCACTGCTGCCTCACTGCACAAGGGACCCGGGTTCAATTCCGGCCTTTGGTGACTGTGCGGAGTCTGCACGTCCTCCCCATGTGTGCGTGGGTTTCCTCCGGGTGCTCCGGTCTCCTACCACAGTCCAAAGGTGTGCAAGTTAGCTGGATTGGCCGTGATAAATGGCCGCTTAATGCCCAATTATTAGGTGGGGTAGCGGGCACAGGGCGGAGTAACGGGCACAGGTTGGGAGCTCTTTGGGAGGGTTGGTGCAGGCTCGATGGGCTGAATGACCTCCTTCCGCACTGTAGGGATTCTATTCTATGGTCAATGGTGATTCCTCAGCTGGAGAAGGGGGTGTTTTAGATTAGGCTGCGTTGCACCCTCCCTTTGAATCTCTGGACACAAGAACACAACAGCTGATTGGCTACTGAATGTTACCTCTGCACTCTGGAGGGAGGGGCAAACACCCCATACTTTGGGGAGCAAGTGTAATATCGGACACCAAACACGGAACCATCGTGCTTCCCGGTTGCCTTGTCCAGCTCAATACCGTACCAGTATCCTGGAAGAGAAACAGTCCTGATTATAACAGAGAAACGTAGTGTGAGCGACCAACACAGTTCCGATGGTCAAATCCAAAGCAAAATATGGCAGATGTTGAAAATCTGAAATAAAACCAGAAAATGTTGGACAGTCTCAGCAGGCCTTGAGAGAGAAACAGAGGTAACATTTTGAGTCCGTGTGACTTCTCCAGAACCTCTCTCAGGCCTGGAGATCATACGGACTCAAAGCATTAATTCTCTTACTGCCAGGTCTGCCAGAAGCAACAAATAAAAACCAGATAAGGCTGGAAGTGCTCGGCGGGGCAGGACAGAGGAAGGGTTCAGTTCTCATGATACCTCATCAGATGTTACAGATCAAGATGTTCCCAGAACTAACTGCCTCGTCTGTGCTGAGCTCTCTCAATCCTGGCTCCTTCATTCTTGATGCTGAAGGAGTTTTCATCGTCCATGATCAGGACTGGACATTAAACAGGGTGTACAGTGGCAGAGAGGGCGGTGCAGTGGGTTAGTCCTGCTGCCTCACCGCGCCAGGGACCTGGGTTCAATACCGGTCCAGGGTCACTGTCTGTGCGGAGTCTGCACGTTCTCCCCGTGTGTGCGTGGGTTTCCTCCGGGTGCTCCGGTTTCCTCCCACAGTCCAAAGATGTGCAGGTTAGATGGACTGGCCATGATAAATTGCCCTTAGTGTCCAAAGGTTAGGTGGGGTTACGGGGATAGGGTGAGGGAGTGGGTCTGGGTGGGGTGCTCTTTCAGAGGGTCGGTGCAGGATCGAAGGGCCGAATGGTCTCCTTCTGCACCGTCGCGATTCTATGACTCTATAGTTCTATGACATGAAGCAAGGGTTTCACTGTGGGGCAATTAGTCTGTGGATTCAACTTAATCACATGGGTTAATTCAGGAAAGTCAGCATCTCTCCACTGGCATCTATGTTACATTTATTTCACGAGCTAGGGGCCAGTATCTTTGTCCATAGAGGTCCCAGCTAGATGGGGTGTGGTAGGTCAGAGGTTTAGTCACTGGATTAGTTATCCAAAAATGTGAATTCAAATCCTACCAATTTGTCAATTTCAATTCACTTAGTTAGGTAAAACTGGAATAAAACCGCTGCTATCGATGAAGGTATTGAATTGTTCTCAAAGACTAACTGGTCCAGGTCTACTTGTGGCTGGTTACCTGGCATTATGGTCCCCATTCATTTCAGATTTATAATTCAGAAACCACCTGGTTAGAAATTAGATTTTCTAAATTCTTTGACAGCATTGAGATGGGCCCGTCCCTACGTGGCCTTGAACTGAAGGCTTGCTCGGCCATTTAAGAGTCAACCAGATTGCTGTGTGTCTGGGGTCACGTGGAGACCGGATCTGGGGCGAAAGTCTCCGGAAACGGCGCGATGTCCGCCGACTGGCACCCAAAACGGCGCAAATCAGATGGGCATCGCGCCGTCCCAAAGGTGCGGAATGCTCCGCATCTTTGGGGGCCGAGCCCCAACCTTAAGGGGCTAGGTCGGCGCCGGACGAATTTCCGCCCCGCCAGCTGGCGCGGAAATGACATATCCGGGCGGCGAATGCCTCTGCTATGGTGGAGACCGTGGCGGAGGCGGAAGGGAAAGAGTGCCCCCACGGCACAGGCCCGCCCGCGGATCGGTGGGCCCCGATCGCAGGCCAGGCCACCGTGGGGGCACCCCCCGGGGCCAGATCGCCTGCGCCGCCTTGTCCCGCCGGTAAGGTAGGTGGTTTAATTTACGCCGGCGGGACAGGCATTTTAGCGGCGGGACTTCGGCCCATCCGGGCCGGAGAATCGAGCGGGGGGGCCCGCCAACCGGCGCGGCACGATTCCCGCCCCCGCCGAATATCCGGTGCCGGAGACTTCAGCAACCAGCGGGGGCGGGATTCACGGGCGTCATTCTCCGACCCCCCGCCGGGTCGGAGAATGGCCGTTGGCCGCCGTGAATCCCGCCCCCGCCCCCGCCGAAGTCTCCGAAGGGAGAAAAGTCGGCGGGGCGTTAATGGCGCCGCTGCCGCGGAGAATGTCACGGGTCTGCGCAAGGCAGCCGATTTTCGGCCTGCCGATGTTCTCCCTTCCGGATGGGCCGAAGTCCCGTCGACGTGATGACCGTTCACGTCGACGTGAATCAAACCTCCTTTTCATCGGCGTGACCCGGTGCTCCAGGCTCACGCCGACCAGCGAGGAGGTGAGTGACGGCCTGGGGGGTTGGCTCTGGGCAGGAAATGGCGTGGCCGCAGACTGATTGCCTGAGGAGAGGTGTGTCTCGGCTTGTGTGTGTGTGCGGCGGGGGGGGTGGTTAGAGTAGGCTGGGCTCCGGGGGAGTGCCGGGAGGGGGTCCGTGCCGGGGTGGAGGTTGGGGGTTGTGGAGGGGGTCCGTGCCGGGGTGGAGGTTGGGGAGGGGGTCCGTGCCGGGGTGGAGGTTGGGGGGGGGGGTCCGTGCCGGGGTGGAGGTTGGGGGGGGGTCCGTGCTGGGGTGGAGGTTGGGTGTTGGGGAGGGGGTCCGTGCCGGGGTGGAGGTTGGGGGGGGTCCGTGCTGGGGTGGAGGTTGGGGGGGTCCGTGCTGGGGTGGAGGTTGGGGGTTGTGGAGGGGGTCCGTGCCGGGGTGGAGGTTGGGGGGGGGTCCGTGCTGGGGTGGAGGTTGGGGGTTGTGGAGGGGGTCCGTGCCGGGGTGGAGGTTGGGGGGGGGTCCGTGCTGGGGTGGAGGTTGGGGGTTGGGGAGGGGGTCCGTGCCGGTGTGGAGGTTGGGGAGGGGGTCCGTGCCGGGGTGGAGGTTGGGGAGGGGGTCCGTGCCGGGGTGGAGGTTGGGGGGGTTCCGTGCCGGGGTGGAGGTTGGGGGGGGTCCGTGCTGGGGTGGAGGTTGGGGGTTGGGGAGGGGGTCCGTGCCGGTGTGGAGGTTGGGGAGGGGGTCCGTGCCGGGGTGGAGGTTGGGGAGGGGGTCCGTGCTGGGGTGGAGGTTGGGGGTTGTGGAGGGGGTCCGTGCCGGGGTGGAGGTTGGGGGGGGGGGTCCGTGCTGGGGTGGAGGTTGGGGGTTGGGGAGGGGGTCCGTGCCGGTGTGGAGGTTGGGGAGGGGGTCCGTGCCGGGGTGGAGGTTGGGGAGGGGGTCCGTGCCGGGGTGGAGGTTGGGGGGGGTCCGTGCTGGGGTGGAGGTTGGGGGTTGGGGAGGGGGCCGTGCCGGGGTGGAGGTGGGGGGGGGTCCGTGCTGGGGTGGAGGTTGGGGAGGGGGCCGTGCCGGGGTGGGTGATGGGAGGGCAAATGAGTTGGTCCACCTGGCCAGGTGCCAGCCTCCAACAGTTGGACCCATGCGGTCCATGCCACCTGGCTGGGGGGAGGAGGGGCTATGGGCAATGATGACATGTCGTCGTTCCCCTCCCCCCCACCAGGCCGTCATGTTTTCAGACCATCCAGCGATGTTGGCCGCCGTGGTGGCAGCCGCTCATGTCTATGTTGCCCTGGATGAGGAGGAGGAGGAGGAGCGTGCCAGAGAGGCGGCGCAGGCTGCCGCAGAGGGGCAGGCGGCAGCCGCCCAGGCTGGAGGGACACCTGACCGACAGGACGAGGAGGGGGAGGAGGACGTCGCGGCCCCACGGCAACGGAGGCACCCGAGGGCGCCCCGTGTGTACCGGCCCCGGCAGTCATACCAGGACCTCACGGACCGGGAATGCAGGAGGAGACTCCGGATGAGCCGGGAAACCGTGGCACACATCTGCCACCTGCTGGCACACCTGTCACCGCGTGGCACTGGCGGGGGACACCCTCTCCCCGTGTCCGTCAAGGTTACGGTGGCCCTGAACTTTTATGCAACGGGGTCATTCCAGGCACCGAGTGGGGACCTGTCCGGCATATCGCAGACATCGGTGCATCGGTGCATCCGGGCAGTGACAGATGCCCTTTATGCCATGGCGCACCGCTACATCCGCTTCCCCGTGGACCGGGCCAGCCAAGATGCCCGGGCCGTGGGCTTCTCTGCCATTGCCGGGTTCCCCATGGTCCAGGGCGCGATCGATGGGATGCACGTCGCCGTGCGGCCACCTGCAGATAACAGGGCCGTGTTCACTAATAGGAAGGGGACCTATTCGATGAACGTACAGGTGGTCTGCGACCACCGCATGATGATCCTGCACGTCTGCGCCCGTCACCCAGGCAGTGTACACGACTCATTCGTGTTGTCGCGGTCATCCATCCCCGGCATGTACGAGGGACGCCATCCCCGGCTGAGGGGCTGGTTGCTGGGCGACAGGGGCTACCCATTGCGATCGTGGCTGATGACGCCTATACGGAGGCCACGCAATGAGGCGGAGAACCGCTACAATGATGCCCATGTAGCGACAAGGGGAGTGATCGAAAGGTGCTTTGGCGTGCTGAAGATGCGTTTCAGGTGCCTGGACCTCTCTGGGGGCGCCCTCCAGTATCGGTCAGATAGGGTCGGCCGCATCATTGTGGTGTGCTGCGTCCTGCACAACATAGCCCAGCAGAGGGGCGATGTGCCGCAGGCAGAGGAGGGCGGAGTGGAGGAGCAGCAGGAAGAGGCCCAGTCCTCCCCAGAAGAGGGGGGCGGGGGCAATGGTCAGGGCAGATGGGGTAGACACAGACGGGTGGCTGTCCACCGTTACCGGCTGGCCCAGCGGGCACGGGACAGACTGATAGACGCCCGCTTCACTGACTAGATGGGCGTGGGAATCGGGTAGTATGGCCACAGACCGCACACCATGACAACAGCCGACCACCCACACCCCCCACCCATCCACCCACCCAGCACCCTCACCCCCCTCCCCAACCCCACACACCCCACCCGCATGCACACCACCCCCCCACCCCCAATTGCCGATCCACCGGCGGCACAACGGGCCGGGCTCACCCAGTTGCGGGTGGACGCGTGTCTATCGCAGGCCATGGAGAATGATGACAACCCGCCTCCGATGAGCTCCTGGCTCTACATCGTTGGACTATGTCTGACCCATGGCCACAGTACCACCATCCACCCGGACCATCCCTGCATGCGGCTGTGACACTGCAGCGCACGGTCCCGTCCTCTGCCCGGGGGATGTTGATGGCGGCCCAGGGGGAAGGGGGCAGACTCACCTGGGGCTGAGGTAAGACCACCCCTCACACACACACTTGCGCTCAACGTACATGACACCCCCGCACACTTTGGACAGAGCACAAAGGCAGCTTCGGTAGGTGTAACATTGACTTTAATAACCAAAGGAGTTCATGCAAGTGCCCTAGCGCCTAAAACTCATCTGTGCCCTGCACCCGTGCCAACTTACTCAGTGTCTAATTGTTTGGCCTTACGGGCCCTTTGACTACGTCTATGTGGTTCCCCAGACGGTACAGCAGAACTGGAGGTGGACTCCTGTGATTCCTGCCCTCTGACACTGGATCCCTTTGGCGGCCGTTTCCTGGGGCGTCCTGGCCTAGATGGGCCAGGCTGCGGCCCGGGCGACTGGGATGGCGAGCTGCCAGCCTGTCCTGCCCGTTGCCCACCCGATGCACCTGGGACGGAAGGGGGGGAGTCCGAGGTGTCGCGGTGTACCGGGACCTCCCCTACAGAGGGAGCCGGGACGGACCACACCACCTCCTCCTCCCTCGGGGTGCCCGATGGCCCCCAGGCCTCTACATGGGTGGGGGATGCGAACGGACTGGCCATCCGACGCGCCCCCGACATCTGGCGCTGCCAGTCCTGGAGGCCCGTGCTGGTATCGACAGGGGTCTGCAGGTTTGCAGCCATGGAGCCCAGGGGGTTGTCGAACCCTGTCTGCGACAGTGCGACGCCAGCTCGCACATGGCCACTGGCGCCGATGCCCTCAGCGATGGCCTGCTGAGACTGGGCCATGGCCTGCAGAGACTGGGCCATGGCCTGCAGAGACTGGGCTATGGCCTGCTGAGACTGGGCCATGGCCTGCTGAGACTGGGCCATGGCCTGCTGAGACTGGGCTATGGCGTTGAGCGCCTCTGCCATCTGGCGCTGGCACTGGCTCATGGCCTCCTGTGAGAGGGCAGCCATTTCCTGGGCCACAGACGCCGCCTGCACGGAAGGCCCCAGGCCTCGCAAACCGTTCCCCATGTCTGACACCGTCGCACCCATTGCCTCCACCGCGGACGCCACCCGTGCGGTGTCAGCCTGGGTGGCACGCATGACCGGGACCACTCCCAGCTCCTGGACGCGGGTGGACTCCTCCACCTGCGACCGCAGCCGCCGCAAGCCACCCGTCACCCTATTCGCTCGTCTCCGTGTCGGTGGTTGCATCGGATCTATGTGTGGGTGTGGTAACTGCAGGAACCCGGGATCCATCTGGGCGGCAGATGTTCGCTTGGCCTGGGCTGCCCTCCGACCGCCCGGTCCCTCTGCTGCTCCTACCTCCACCTGCTGTACCGGGACGGCTGTGTTGTGCGCACCAGTGAGTGTACCAGACGCCTCATCACTAAAGTGCCCAACCGTGGTGAGTGTTTCTGCGATGGTGGAGGGTGTTGGTGACAGCAGTGGCGTTGTGTCGTGCTCTTCGTCCCACTCTGAGTCCATGGCACTTTGGGGTGGGGGTTCGTCTCCACCCATCCACTCTGAGTCACTGTCCGGTATTTCGTCTTCCCGGGTAGGGGTGTCCTGGGTAGTGCTGTCCCGGGTAGTGCTGTCCCGGGTAGTGGTGTCCCGGGTAGGGGTGTCCTGGGTAGTGGTGTCCCGGGTAGGGGTGTCCTGGATAGTGGTGTCCTGGGTAGTGGTGTCCTGGCTCGGATGTGACGGGGGCCTGTGGCTGCCCCCCTCATCGCTGGGTGGTCGCTCCCGCACGTGACGGGGGTGTCGTCTCCCTGTTGCTCCAGGTCTCTCCGTCTCCCGTGGTGTGCGAGAGGCATCCTGCGGGCGTCGCATGCTGGAGGGTTCGGGTCTCTCCGTCTCCCGTGGTCTCCGAGGGGCATCCTGCGGGCGTCGCATGCTGGAGGGTGCGGGTCTCTCCGTCTCCCGTGGTCTCCGAGGGGCATCCTGCGGGCGTCGCATGCTGGAGGGTGCGGGTCTCTCCGTCTCCCGTGGTCTCCGAGGGGCATCCTGCGGGCGGTCTGCATCTGCGGGGATGGGTGCCTGGACGTTTGGTCCTGCGATACACAATGAAGCATGCATGGTTAGACATCAGGCAGTGATCAGGTGATACGGGAGAGGGGGATATAGGGGAGGGGGGATATGGGGACGGGCTGTTGGTGGCTCACTTGCTCGTGGTGCCCCGACCTCTGCATCAGCAACCTCCCGGTCCTCAGGTCCGCCAGCCAGTTCCAGGGCCCTTTCCTCGTGTACGGTCAGTGGCCTCTCATCAGCGGGCCCTCCTCCAGTCCTCACATGCTCCCTATTGTTGTGTGCGCGCTTCTCCTGTGGGGGGGGGGGGGGGTGGCAGGGGTAAAAGGCAACAGTGTTAGGCAGGTATATGAATGCACGCCATCGGTTGCGCGTGCATTGCAGAGGTTAAGGTTAGGGCTGGATTCACTTGGGGATATGGGGGATATGGGGAGGGGGGGATATGGGGGAGGGGGGATATGGGGGATATGGGGGAGGGGGGATATGGGGGATATGGGGGAGGGGGGATATGGGGGAGGGGGGATATGGGGGAGGGGGGAATATGGGGGATATGGGGGAGGGGGGATATGGGGAGGGGGGATATGGGGGAGGGGGGAATATGGGGGATATGGGGGAGGGGGATATGGGGGATATGGGGGAGGGGGGATATGGGGGATACGGGGAGGGGGGATATGAGGGATATGGGGGAGGGGGGATATGGGGGAGGGGGGATATGGGGGATATGGGGGAGGGGGGATATGGGGGATATGGGGGAGGGGGGATATGGGGGAGGGGGGATATGGGGGAGGGGGAATATGGGGGATATGGGGAGGGGGGATATGGGGATATGGGGAGGGGGATATGGGGGAGGGGGGAATATGGGGGATATGGGGGAGGGGGGATATGGGGGATATGGGGGAGGGGGGATATGGGGGATATGGGGGAGGGGGGATATGGGGGATATGGGGGAGGGGGGATATGGGGGAGGGGGGATATGGGGGATATGGGGGAGGGGGGATATGGGGGAGGGGGGATATGGGGGAGGGGGGATATGGGGGAGGGGGGAATATGGGGGATATGGGGGAGGGGGGATATGGGGGATATGGGGGTGGGGGATATGGGGGAGGGGGGAGTATGGGGGATATGGGATATGGGGGATATGGGGGAGGGGGGATATGGGGGAGGGGGGATATGGGGGATATGGGGGAGGGGGGATATGGGGGAGGGGGGATATGGGGGAGGGGGGGATATGGGGGAGGGGGGGATATGGGGGAGGGGGGGATATGGGGGAGGGGGGGATTTGGGGGAGAGGGGATATGGGGGATATGGGGAGGCTCACCCTGCCTGCTCTGACGAGGTCGTTCACCTTCTTGTGGCACTGGGTGCCTGTCCGTGGTGTTAGGGCCACAGCGGTGACGGCCTCTGCCACCTCCCTCCACAGACGCCGGCTGTGGCGTGGGGCAACTCTGCGGCCGTGCCCGGGATACAGGGCGTCCCTCCTCTGCTCCACCGCATCCAGGAGCGCCTCCACATCGCGTGACTCGAACCTCGGGGCTGAGCGACGGCCAGCCATCAAGTCGGGTGTTGCGGTCGGCTGTTCCAGTCGGGTGGGGGGGAGCTGCGCGGCCTTATGAGCCGTCACGCCGTGCAGCGCGTATGACGCTGCACGGCGTGAACCACTGCGCAAGCGCGGATCCCGTTACGTCGCTGCTAGCCCATTTCGGGCCGCAGACTATCGGCCCATTTTTATGACGTGACGCAAGTGGGATTTGCGCCGTTTTTTGCGCCGACCGGCGGAGTTTCCGCCGATAACGGAGAATTTTGCCCCACGCCAGCCCCCGGCGATTCTCCCACCCGGCGGGGGGTCGGAGAATTTTGCCCCAGGTTAGAATGGCAGAATTCCGTCTCTGAAGAATAACAGTGTTTTTATGGCAATCCGACGTGGGATTCGAACCCGGATCCCCAGAGCAGTACTCTGGGTCTCTGGCTTACTAGTCCAGTGTCAATACCACTAAGCCCCCCGCTTCCCCTGAATGTTTCTGTCTCCTTCAGATCCAGCAACATTTCAAGGCAGATCAGTAGTTAATTATTTGATAACTGTTACAGAGATCATGATACCTGGATCTAAGATTAAAGGGAAAGCTCGCGTTTCATCTCTTAATGACTTTACTCACCTGGAGCAAAATCTGTTTTACCGTAATACCGAATGATTCCTGGTTTCTGACCTGCCACCAATACTTGGTCTCCAATTTCGATCTTCACGCCCTCTCGATCAAGGCTTCCCACGGACAGCGACTTCCTTCTCAAGGCTGTGGGGAAACAACAGGTATAAACTGGAGGTGATGCCAATGGAGGTGCAGACAACAGGCTGCCCGAGGTCAGTTACCTGTCAGAGTGCGTCATTCTTTGCGATAGGGGCCAAGCCTTTGGATCGATTAGGGAATCAGAACATGCAAGGAAGTCATACCATCGCGTGGTGTATAGGTGAGTTAGGAGACACTTACACCTATCCTTTACACCTGGAATGCGCTGCCGGGGAGGTTGTGGAAGCAGATACATTAACGGTCAGCACGGGGCAGCACGGTAGTACAGTGGTTAGCACAATTGCTTCACAGCTCCAGGGTCCCAGGTTCGATTCCGGCTTGAGTCACTGTCTGTGCGGAGTCTGCACATCCTCCCCGTGTATGCGTGCGTTTCCTCCGGGTGCTCCAGTTTCCTCCCACAGTCCAAACATGTGCAGGTTAGGTGGATTGGCCATGGTAAATTGCCCTTAGTGTTGGATGGGGTTACTGGGTTATGGGGATAGGGTGGAGGTGTTGACCTTGGGTAGGGTGCTCTTTCCAAGAGTCGTGCAGACTCGATGGGCCGAATGGCCTCCTTCTGCACTGTAAATTCTATGATCTATGATAAAACGGTGTTCAAAAGGCATCTTGACAAATACATGGATAGGATGGGTATAGAGGGATACGGCACTAAGAGGTGCTGAGGGTTTTGGTCAAGGGTGATATGACCAGTACAGGCTTGGAGGGCCGAAGGGCCTGTTCCTGTGCTGTATTGTTCGTTGTTCTAATTAGTAGCATGGAACTGCTGTCATAATGGGCAGCTGGTTGAGAGGCTTAGTGAGTGAGTGAGATTAAAAAGGGGTTTTGGCAGCACAGTGGCGCAGTGGTTAGCACTGCTGCCTCATGACTTTGGCGACCCGGATTCAATCCCGGCCCTGGGTCACTGTCCGTGTGGAGTTTGAACATTCTCCCCATGTCTGCGTGGGTCTCACCCCCACAACCCAAAGCTGTGCAGGGTAGGTGGATTGGCCGCGCTAAATTGCCCCTTAATTGGAAAACATTTAATGGGTACTCTAAATCTATATTCAAAAAAAGAGTTGATAAAGATTTTTTAATGCATTCAAACAATTTAATTAACAATGGGCCTCTAAATTGCCCCTTAATTGGAAAAATTAAAAATTGGTTACTCTACATTTATTTTTTAAAATCAATTAAAAAAAATAATGGGGTTGAATTTTCCTTAAAATGTTTGTGGCAGCTGTAAATATCACACGCAAAGAATATTTACTCAAACATTTTGGCCTGTATTCTCAGATTAAATCAAACCTAGGTGTACATTAAAAGAGTTTTGTCGCATAGACTTTGTACCCGTAAAGTGACAACTTTATACATTATCATGTTAACACGTGATAAAAATCGCTGCCTTCTAGTCACTCTGTACCGAGCTGTTCTTGGCTTGATTCTTTCAATCATCTTTTCACTAAAAAAATCTCTATCGGAATATCTGGGCATTAGATGTCTCTATCGTTCTCTATCTACTTGCTGGCATTATTAGCCGTTAACTAGAAATTGTAAACGATCTCAATTCAGTTTATTTTTCCAGGACATGTGGGCATTACTGACATAGCCCACTCTCCGGCTGGCATAGCCCACTCTCTGACTGGCATAGCCCACTCTCTGACTGGCATAGCCCACTCTCTGACTGGCATAGCCCACTCACTGTCTGGCATAGCCCACTCACTGTCTGGCATAGCCCACTCTCCGGCTGGCATAGCCCACTCTCTGACTGACATAGCCCACTCACTGTCTGGCATAGCCCACTCACTGTCTGGCATAGCCCACTCACTGTCTGGCATAGCCCACTCTCTGACTGGCATAGCCCACTCTCTGACTGGCATAGCCCACTCACTGTCTGGCATAGCCCACTCTCCGGCTGGCATAGCCCACTCTCTGACTGGCATAGCCCACTCTCCGGCTGGCATAGCCCACTCACTGTCTGGCATAGCCCACTCTCCGGCTGGCATAGCCCACTCTCTGACTGGCATAGCCCACTCACTGTCTGGCATAGCCGACTCTCTGTCTGGCATAGCCCACTCTCTGACTGGCATAGCCCACTCTCTGACTGGCATAGCCCACTCTCTGGCTGGCATAGCCCACTCTCTGGCTGGCATAGCCCACTCTCTGCCTGGCATAGCCCACTCTCTGCCTGGCATAGCCCACTCTCTGCCTGGCATAACCCACTCTCTGACTGGCATAGCCCACTCTCTGACTGGCATAGCCCACCCTCTGACTTGTACATTTGTTTCCTGTTACAGAATCTCTGTGCTTTTCACGAACAAAGATCGCAACATGTTTAAACCCATGTTGATCTACAAGATAAAGATATGGATAGTGCCACCGCAACTTTCCAAGTTTCATCCCGGATCAGGGTAATTTCACCTTTGATGCTGTTAGTTGCGGCTCAGTAGGTCGCACTCTCTCACCTCCAAGTTAGAAGGCGCGCGTTCAACCTCTGTTCCAGAGACCCCAGCACAAATTCCATGCTGACACTCCCAGTGCAGTACTGAGGGAGTGCTACACTGTTTTGAGCTGCCGCCCCTCGATTGAGACCTCAAACTGAGGTCTGTTCCTTCGATCCAGGTAAGCATCATTGCTCCCAACAAGGATCTGTGCTGAAGCATGGAGCGATGAAATTGCCTCGTCGGTTGTCTAGCCTGTGTTCACTTTGAGTGAGGCTCCATACAGGGAGCATGGCCGCGATTGAAAGAACACAGTTCTCCCAGGGTCAACCTCCAACCAACCCCACGAAGCAAAGCAAGACCAGCTGGTCGTTCAGCTCACTGCCCTTTGTGGGATCTTCCTGTGCACATATTGCAGCAATTGTTCGCGGCAACCACTACACATGCGAAGTACGTTGAGAAGCTTCTGTGAGGTTTCAATACAATACTTAAATATCCATCAAATAATCGGAAATTCAAATACAGACCAACACACTTTTTTTATCTTTCTTTGCCTTCCCAGTCATTCGGGAAAAATCCATCCTGGGAGTTTTGGGTGTCGATGTTACAGATGAAGGAGTCTGATCGAGAATTTTACTGATTTTCGACACTGGGGAAAAATAACCTGTTAAAAAGAAACACACGCATTGAAAATGTGAAGTAAAGACAACAATATCCATTGGCAGAAGCTGGAACTGCTGGAATGGCCCCAGCTGGTACAATATGATTTCTTTCGAATTTCTTCTAAACTTGTTTAAAAATATGTGTATTGAGGCAATTTTTTTCTTTGTACTCATTGGGTCAATGATCTCCAAGGTTCAGTCCAGCACTGGTCAGACACAGGGGTAAAATCCCTTTAACCTGTCTCGAGAGCATAAACCATTAGTCCATGTGCAATTCTCACTGTCCAAACCAGCCATTTCGGAGGCCCTGGAGTTAGTTTGGTGCCAATTTGTGCTGAGTTAAGAAGAATTTCCTATGTGGATGTGAGAGGACTTGAGGCAATCTCAGGGGCGTTTTACAAATGATCCTTGTAATTGGTGACAAAAAAGACTTGAAGAGCTTGAAGTTGAGGACTTAAGTTTACATCAATAACTTGCATTTCTATAATGCTATTAACATTGTAAAATGGGGGGCAGCACGGTGGTGCAGTGGTTAGCACTGCTGCCTCACGGCACCAAGGTCCCAGGTTCGATCCCGGCTCTGGGTCACTGTCCATGTGGAGTTTGCGCATTCTCCCCGTGTCTGCGTAGGTTTCACCCCCACAACCCAAAGATGTGCAGGGCAGGTGGATTGGCCACGCTAAATTGCCCCTTAATTGGGAAATATTAATTGGGTACTCTAAATTTTTTTTTTTTAATTATTTGGTGACAAAAAGGCTTGAAGTTGAGGATTTAAGTTTACATCAATAACTTGCATATCTATTATGCTATTAACATTGTAAAATGTGGTGGTGGCTGTTGTGTTATGTTATTGCGAGTAACATAAGCTGCCACTTGATGTAGGCTCTGTTGAAAGATGCTGCAGTCTCGGAGATAAGTTTAACGTATTTATTGAACGATTAACAATGCTCCTAAATGAGTTCGACTCTCTACTAATCTGCCTCTAGTAACTCAGTCTATTCTGCTAACTATACAAGCTTGCTCTCGACCACGTGCTAGGGTGTGATGTTGCTGTTAATCAACCCTGTCCTGCTCGCTAGGTTTCTGCCGGTGGAAGAGGCAGAGTCTGTGTGCCTTGTCCTTTTTATATGGGTCGTGTAGTGCCCCCTTGTGGTAATGCCACCTCTGGGTGTCCTGATTACCCACTGGTTGTGTCCTGTTCTAATGACCCATAGGTTGCGTGTCTGCATGTCATGACATCTCTGGTGCTCCCTCTAGTGGTTACTTAGTTGTAGTGTATTTACATTAACCCCTTGTGTATATACAGTGATGCATATCACTACAGCAGCACGGCGGCACAGTGGTTAGCACTGCTGCCCCACTGCGCCGAGGACCCAGGTTCGATCCCGGCCCTGGGTCACTGTCCGTGTGGAGTTTGCACATTCTCCCCGTGTCTGCGTGGGTCTCACCCCCACAACCCAAAACGATGTGCAGGGCAGGTGGATTGGCCGCGCTAAATTGCCCCTTAATTGGAAAAATAAACAAATGGGTACTCTAAATTTATAATAAAGGGACAAAAACATTGTAAAATGTATCACAGTGTTTGGGAAGGTTCCCACACAGAATCCAACACTGGACGTGTAAGGAGGTAGTTGGACAGATGGTCAAAAGCTTGTTTAGGGAGGTAGGTTTTAAAGAGTGTCTTGAAGGGGGAGAGAGGAGCGGAGAGGTTTAGGGAGGGAATTCCAGAGCTGGGGGGTCCAGGGCACGGCTGCCCATGGTGGAGCGATTAAAATCGGGGTGTTCAAAAAGTCAGAAATTCAAAACCAGCGTGTTGTGATCTAATTGTTTGGTGGATTCAGAGAATGGCCCCCTGTTCCTCTATGAGAATCGGACCAATGCCCCAGATGTAGGGCAGGACCGTCTTATTGAACAAGCTCTCCTTACCATGTTTTGGAGGGCAAATAAAATAGCTTATCCCTCCGACGCTACCATCGTTCTTCCCTTCTGGCTCATCGAGCTCAACGCCAACCCACTGACCGCTGGCAAACTCGGTGGTGCCGCAGAATCGAAGTGTTCCAACCTAGAACAGATGAAGAAACAAATCACAGGCTTCAATCTACAGAAGACACACGGGGCATGGTGCGGGAGTGCCATACAGGGCATGGTGAGAGGGTGTGACGCAGGGCATGGTGAGAGAGCGTCACACGGGGCATGGTGCGGGAGTGCCATACAGGGCATGGTGCGGGAGTGCCATACAGGGCATGGTGAGAGGGTGTGACGCAGGGCATGGCGAGAGAGTGTCACACGGGGCATGGTGCGGGAGTGCCATACAGGGCATGGCGAGAGAGTGTCACACAGTGCAGGACGAGAGAGTGCCAGTAAGTATAGGTAAGTGAATGGTGGGGGTGGGGGTGCTCTTTTGGAGGGTCAGTGCTGACTCAATGGGCCGAATGGCCTCCTTCTGCACTGTAGGGCGGCACGGTAGCACAGTGGTTAGCACTGTTGCTTCACAGTGTCAGGGACCCGGGTTCGATTCCCGGCTTGGGCCACTGTGCGGAGTCTGCATGTTCTCCCAGTGTCTGCGTGGATTTCCCCCACAGTCCAAAGATGTGCAGGTTAGGTGAATTGGACATTCTGAATTCTCCCTCAGTGTACCCGAACAGGCGCCGGAATGTGGCGACTAGGGGATTTTCACAGTAACTTCATTGCAGTGTTAATGTAAGCCTACTTGTGACAATAAAGATTATTATTATGATTCTATAAATACGCTTATTGTGTCAAATGTTATTCACTCTTCCCATTCTTTTTCAAACTTGGGGTGACTCTCTCTTTCCTCGAAACCTACCATCCTATAACCCTGAATCATCTTTGCTGGAATCGCAAAATGGTGGAACTCCTCCCCTTTCCCAATGTCGACCAGTTCATTCATTTTAATTTCCAACATATAATTACTGAAAGTTGGGTTGTCTCTCCTCTCCACACTCTGAACTATGGGCCTCAGTTCCTTACCTAGATTTCTTGAGGCAAACGTTGGCAATACCCAGTCCTGGTCTCCAAGACCCTTGTTATGGACGGCAGGTGCCATACCGCTGGTGTTACAATGAGCATTTGCCCTCCGCAAAAGTTTCCTTACCTTCTCTGCATCCACGAGGACTCGGTCCCCGAGTTTGAGGCCCAGCGAGGTGAGCATCAGGTTGCCTGGGATGTTGTCGTAATTGGGCAAGGTGACCTTGGGAAGGTTACAACTCAGAGGTACGGCATCCAGCAACAGCTGCTTCAGCTCCTTGGCAACCATGGCAGCCTCAGCCTTGTCCAACGTCATGTCCATTGGGTCTGGGACAACATCTGCGGGAACCTGTCCTTTCCGGTTCTGTTGGGTCGGAGGGAAATCAAATCATTTCTAAAAAGAGGGACAGTGGTCTAGTTATTGCCATATCGGGGTATTCAGGGTTCAGACTGGGGAGGTAGCCTGTGTGGACTCTTTAATACTGAGCCATTTTAAAAAAACAAGTGTCTCTTATACATTTCTGGGATGTGCTCACAATTGGTTCGGACAGTATTGATTACCCATCCCTAATTACCCTCAGGTAGACCCATGGTGTTTATTTTTCCTCTACCGGCCATTTCAGAGCGCAGTTAAGAGTCAACCACATCGCTGTGGGTCTGGAGTCACATGTAGGCCAGACCGAGTAAGGACGGCAGATTTCCTTCCCTAAAGGACATTAGTGAACCAGGTGGGTTTTTAAAACCACAATCAGGGTTAACATTATATTCGAGATTTATTAATTCATTCAATTTAAATTCCCTCAACAGTCATGGTAGGATTTATACTCGTGTCACCAGATCGTGTCTGCATGGGTTTCCTCCGGGTGCTCCGGTTTCCTCCCACAGTCCAAAGATGTGCAGGGTAGGTGGATTGGCCATGATAGATTGCCCTTAGTATCCAAAATTGCCCTTGGTGTTGGGTGGAGGTGTTGAGTTTGGATGGGGTGCTCTTTCCAAGAGCCGGTGCAGACTCAGGGGGCCGAATGGCCTCCTTCTGCACTGTAAATTCAATGATAATCTATGATTAATCTAGGACAAAGGTTCGGCACAACATCGTGGGCCGAAGGGCCTGTTCTGTGCTGTATTTTCTATGTTCTATTTTCTATCGTTGGTGCATGGTAGCACAGTGGTTAGCACTGTTGCTTCACAACGCCGGGGTCCCAGGTTCAATTCCCGGCTTGGGTCACTGTCTGTGCGGAGTCTGCACGTTCTCCCCGTGTCTACGTGGGTTTCCTCCGGGCGCTCCGGTTTCCTCCCACAAGCCCCGAAACACGTGTTTGTTAGGTGAATTGGACATTCTGAATTCTCCCTCCGTGAACTCGAACAGGCGCCGGAATGTGGTGACTAGGGGATTTTTACAGTAACTTCATTGCAGTGTTAATGTAAGCCTACTTGTGACACTAATGAAGATTATTGATTACTAGCTCAGGGACGAGGCTACTTTATGCTGCATTTGCTCGGTCGGTGTCGGGTGCTGGGCTGGGTGAGTCGGATGGATTGGGCAGCGATTCCACAGCACACTCGCTGTAGACGCAACGGGCTTGTAGGGTCTTCAATTCTTTCCAAACTCAGCAAATCCAGGAAATGTGCTCTCGGATGTTGAGAACCTGCAGCATTTTCCCACTAAATCCAATCAGACAGCAAGGGAAATGGGGAAGGTGCCGGAATCGGAAATTCTCCAGGATGAAAAGTGTGGGGAAGAAAAATCATCCGGGATTGCCGTTCTTTGTCGGAATCCAGCAACGCTGCACTGGAAAAAGTGGATGGAGGCCAGGCGATAGGATCGGACTCACATGAATCGGACAACACGCCAACACTCCCGCCTGAAGAACGGGCAACTTGGTGAGGTGCAAGGCAGCAGCCCCTGTAACGTGCACCTGTAGAGTCTGCAGGAGGAGCGGAAAGGAGGGAATGTTGGAGTCAAGGAACGAAAAATCTCTCCGCTTACCCGGACTGCTGGATTTGCTCCGTGCTCAAGGAGACACTTGACAGCTCCCAGGCACAGATTCGAAGCTGCGATGTGAAGAGCTGTGCCATGGTTGAAATCACTGCAGGTGGAGTTTAGCACTGTAAAACACACAGCAGAACAAACGGTTCAGAAAATAGTCAATAAAACAGACATCGCAGGAACACGGGCATCAGGGAGATTGAAATCTCCCATTTATATCTCAACCATCAATCGGAAGGGAAGGAACCATGAAGTTTATACCCGGTGTAAAAACTCAGACATGCGCACAGAAACCAAGAGAGAATTAGGGCCGTGTAACGTGCCTGGCTCCTCTTTCAAGGAGCCCAGCACAGGTAGGACAGACCAAATGGCCTCTTTCTGAGCTTCGCATTTCAATGACAACGAGCCCTTGCATAGAACAGCTGAGGTTTTCAGCCTGGATCCCCACCAATAAAGCAGAACAGTTACAGTCCCAGGAGGTAGAATTTGTCCAGGTGTTTCAGGAGTCTGGCGGCTGGTGAAGAGCGAAGACTCCCAGGCCCATGACCGGCCGATGTCTGAAGTGATCGGAATGTTGGCGGTCTGCCCCCTACCTTTCGGTTTGTGAGCCTTCAGGAGGATCCGCGTTATTTCCGGTACGTCGAAGTAGGCGGCGTAGTGAAGGGCGTTCATGTTAGTCCAGCGACTGCGAAGTCCAACATCGGCCCCCAAAGATATCAGCTGGTTGCAAAGGCGCACAGCAGCCACAGGATCCCCTAAACCAGGCGCAAATACATGTCTTAACACCAACAAACTTGCATTTGTATAGCACCTTGAACATGGGCGCAGGATATTCCAGTTGCGCCCATCCCGAGACCAGAACTTCTCGCCCGAGGTCAATGGACCTTTAAATGGTCTGTCGAACTTTGTGTCCCACCCGTGACGATTCTCACAGTGGGCGGGAGTAACAAATTTGCCCTATTGTAAAAGATCCCAAGATGCTTCACATCAGAGTTAACAAACAAGGTATGACATTGAACCACATAGGAGGATATTTGGACAGGTGATCAAAAGCCTGGTCAAACAGGGTAGGTTTTAGGAGGGTCTTAAAGAAGGAGAGAGAGGGAGAGGTGGAGAGTTTAGGGAGGAAATTACAGAGCTTCGGGCCTGAAGCAACTGAAGACCATAAGACCATAAGACATAGGAGCGGAAGTAAGGCCATTCGGCCCATCAATTCCACTCCACCATTCAATCATGGCTGATTTCAACTCCATTTACCCGCTCTCTCTCCATAGCCCTTAATTCCTCGAGAAATCAAGAATTTATCAACTTCTGTCTTCAAGACACTCAACGACCCGGCCTCCACCGCCCTCTGTGGCAATTAATTCCACAGACCCACCACTCTCTGGCTGAAGACACGGCTGCCAGGGATGGAGTCATTAAAATTGGAGATGCTAGGAGGGCAGATTGGAAGGGTCTCGGAGGAACTTGAACAGAGGATGAGAATATTGAAATTAAGGTATTGGTGGGCCGGGAGCCAAAGGAGGCCTCAGCAAGCACAGAGGGGGCAGTTTAAATGAACGGAACTTAGTATGAGGTAGATTACTGACAGCGGGGTTTCATAAAGGGATAAAATCTAAAATTCCTGCATTTTAACTTGTCCTCAATGAATTGACACTCTTCACAAACGTGCTATGGAAATACCAACAACTCATTTCTTTAAAATTTTGTTGTCAGCTCTCTAATCGCTCTTAAAGAATTGGATAAACAGGTTGTGGATTTGTTTATTAGGACTGGGCACATGAAGACAATCGCTCGGAGACACTAAGAGCTGTGCGTGTGTGCTCTGCTCAAGGCAGAAGAGAAACAAAGACTGGATCACGTGACGCACTAACCTTCCAGTGATGTCATGCGGATATCCCTTAAAGATGTATTGCAACATTAAGGAAATCATAATCAGCGTGCAAAACCTAGCTTGGAGCACTATTTCACAGAAATACCCCTGGAGTTTACCCTCAATCCACCCTCTGTAACCTGCTCTGCCACAGTCTGCAAACCGAACACTGTTACCACCTACCGACGCCATGTGCTCCTGCCTTGCACGCATAGTGCAACAAGGTCATATCTGTCAGCCCATCCCGGTCGTTGACGTGGCAACCTCGCTTCAGAATCTGGATCAACAGAAAGAACAAGAGGAGACTTCAGTAACGCAAAACAAACAAGATTCCCGTTAATCACCCGACAGGTGTTAGGACAACCTGTCTGACACACGTAAGGAAGCAGAACGGTGAAAGGTGATCACGTCACGTGTGGAGTAAATGTATTTCGTTATCAAGCGTCTGGGCCTCCAAGTTGTGTACACGGACCCTCCCGCACAGTGCTGAGGGACTGCTGCACTGTTAGAGGTGCTGCTTTTCCTTCGAGACATTAAATCAAAGCCCTATCTACCCCTCTCAGATGGATGGAAAACATCACTAGGCACATCTTCAGCAAAGAGCGGCAAAACTCTCCTCAGTGTCCAGGTCAAACGTCAAGAAATGTACGAAATGGAATCTTGACCTCTTGAGCCTGCTCCAACATTCAGGAAGACCATGGCTCAACCAAGTCCACATAAACCGATTATCGCATTGCAGTTTCTGGGACCTTGCTGTGCGCAGGCTGAGTAATACAGACCCAGCCCTGGCTTCACGGCTGGTGCAATAGGCAGGGCTATGCACCGGCCTGAGCCTGGGAAGACAGGGGGGAAATCAGCAAGGGGGTCACTTCCCGATGGGCACCCGACTGTTGAGTTGCGGATCAGATTCAGTAGCCGAGTGAACGCGAGGAGAGGGGAGTTTGTAAATACACCCTCGAGGGCACGAGCCTCGCCTGCAATCTGATCAATGGAAGAGGGAGCACAAATTTGGAAGTGGCTCCCCCTAGAGGCAGTTGAGACTGGTTTGAGGAGGAGAGTCGACTGAAAATGTAAACGCCGAGACGGATAAGATTCTTATCAGACGAGGGGACTGAAGTTTACAGAACCAAGGCTGAAGTTCAGATAGAGATAAGCCATGATCTTGTTGAATGATAAAACAGGCTTGAGGGGCCAAATGGCCTTCTGTTCCTAGATTTCTCTGTGAAACGGGTCTGGTTTGGAACAAAAACCTTTGAGGAACAAATCTTTTAAAATGCCGATTGCTAGATTGTTCTCTACGGCACCCCTTACCTCAACTCTGCTCTGAAGGTCAGACTTATAAACAGGGACAGTAATGATCTCAGCTTATTTCCCAGGGAGCCACTGCACCAGGAGTAAAATCAATCACTACACACAGTTACAGTGGGTCTAACTGGCTAATACTGACTGTACATCAAGAAAATATACTGCTCTGAAGGATCAATATCCCCCTGGGCTTTTATCCAACAATGTTCATCATTTCCAGCCATCCCTTCACCCCAGTAATGCTTCATAAATAGGCTCCTTTTTTACCTTATATAACAGGGCTGTTTTATTTATGGGCTCTTTCATTTCAGAGATAACAACAGGAACAGAAATCCGATGCATCAACCTCCACCGCAGAGGTTATTCTTGGTGAAAGAGGCAAGAGAAAAATGGGACTTTTTAAAATAAATTTAGAGTACCCAATTCATTTTTGCAATTAAGGGGCAATTTAGCGTGGCCAATCCACCTACCCTGCACATCTCTTTGGGTTGTGGGGGTGAGACCCACGCAGACACGGGGAGAATGTGCAAACTCCACACGGACAGTGACCCGGGGCCGGGATCGAACCTGGGACCTCAGCGCCGTGAGGCAGCAGGGCTAACCCACTGCGCCAGAAATGGGACATTTATAATCCGCCTCATTACATCCTTCGAAACGAGTCAAAGCATTTCACTCGCAACCCATTGCTTTCCAAGGACGGTGACTATTTTTCAAAGAGGGTAGCCATTTTACACACAGCAAGATCCCACGAACAGCTTTGATAGGAGTGGACTGCTACATTGGGTTATCTTGTAGGTGGTGTTGTTTGGGGGAGGGGAGGTGAAGAACATCAGACAAGACATTGGAAGAAACTCCTAGTTGCTCTTCGAACCATTGCGATGGGATTGTTAATGGGTGGGATCTTCCAATGCCACCGACAGCACAACCACTGCCATGGGTATCCCAGTGACACGGGGTAGATTCAATGGGAAATCCCATTGACAGCGGCGGGATGCAGATCCCCACAAGGTCGCCAGAGAATCTTGCCTAATATCTGACTGAGTTGCCTGAACATACACTTTTTAAAAATCAATTGAGTACCCAATTCTTTTTTTTCCAATTAAGGGGCAATTTAGCGTGGCCAATCCACCTAACCTGCACATCTTTAGGTTGTGGGGGGCGAATCCCACGCAAACACGGGGAGAATGTGCAAACTCCGCACGGACAGTGACCCAGAGTTGGGGTCGAACCTGTGACCTCGGCGTCGTGAAGCAACAGTGCTAACCACTGTGCTAACGTGTGCCCCCAGTGGCAGGGGGGGTCGGGAAGCAGAGGGACACAATGGGGGAAAAAACCGGGAGAGGTGAGATAATTATTTATTTATTTTTAAAAAATTAATTTAGAGTATCCAATTCATTTTTTTCAATTAAGGGGCAATTTAGCGTGGCCAATCCACCTACCCTGCACATCTTTGGGTTGTGGGGGCAAATCCCACACAGACACGGGGAGAATGTGCAAACCCCACACGGACAGCGACCCAGAATCGAACCTGGGACCTCAGCGCCGTGAGGCAGCAATGCTAACCACTGTGCCACCGAGCTACTCCCAGGAGAATTATTTCAACGCAGAGAGTTGCTGTGAGCTTGGACAGGCAGTCGGATGGGGAAGAAGGCTGATGGAGGTAGACTCTACAGTAACCTTCAAAAGAAAATTGGATAAATACATATAAAGTAAAAATTGGTGGGGGAGGGGCTAATTGAATAACCCGTTCAGAAAGCTGCCGCAGGTACGACTTGTCGAGTGGTCTTCTCTGGGCTGAAATATTACGATTTCCAAGCCTTAGCGTTTGAAGAAGAGAAAGAAACAGGCATCCAGGGAGAGAGAGGGGGGGGGGGGAAACGGTTTTTAAATGCTCAAGCAGAGAGCTAGCACAGGCAAACGGGGCCGAAAGGCCCCGAGGACCAAACGAGAGCGAGGAAAGATCCGAAGGACCAATGGGGCCCTCCCAAAGCTAATTTCATTTTGTAGACTGATATATCTTTCAAACTGACACCTTAAGAGTTTTACTCGAGCAATCCTTTAATTCCGCTTGGGGAGTCATATCAAAGGCTTCAGGTAGTAAATACAAGTCTGACAATTAAATTATGAACAAACGGTGGGATCTATATCTGGGTCCAGGGACAGCAAGAGTGTTAACGGGTCCTGTAATAAATTGATCACAGGGGTAAGGGATTCGCAGTCATTTCCAGCCATGTATTGAAGCAGACAGAGTGTGGATCAAAGTCTTTAAATCAAAGCAAAATATGCTGCTTTCAATTCCTTCAGTCCTATTTGGTTAACTGGGTTCAAGGTCAATTTGTTTGTGCTTTTCAACATGAGGGGCAGGGAGGGGGAGAATTATTTACCCCCGGGATGTGGGTCACACCTCCACAGCTATGTTTATTACCGCAATCCCGGGCGGCACGTGGCGCAGTAGTTAGCACTGCTGCCTCACGGAGCTGAGGACCCGGGTTCGAATCCCGACCCTGGGTCACTGCCCGTGTGGAGTTTGCACATTCTCCCCGTGTCTGCGTGGGTTTCGCCCCCACAACCCAAAGATGTGCAGGGTAGGGGGATTGGCCGCGCTAAATTGCCCCTTAATTGGAAAAAAATAATAATTGGGTACTCTAAATTTTTTTTTTTTTAATTACCGCAATCCCTTGTTGCCCGGAGGAAATTGCTATTCAGCCACGTTCACTGCAGGTATTGGGGACGGTCATCAGCGTCCAGTTCTGGCCAATGTGGGGTTCGTAACCAGCGGTCATCCGCCAACCTTTGTATTGTCACAACAATCCAACAGCTTTCGTGATTGATTGATCCCAGGGTCAGCTCATACATCACTTGGGCTTTTTAATTCAATTTCGTCAACTTGCCGTCATGGGATCGGAGTTCGCTAACAACGGCCTACTCAGCGCTCGCATCAAGCACTATTATAATCTAGAAAATACAAAACAATGCCATTCAGCCCATCATGTCTGTGCCAGCAATGCATCATGGTGGAACCTTTGTTTCTGACAATGTTAGGGATGCAGATCTCTTTAGAATTGTCACATAGGAGGCCATTCGGCCCACCATCTCTGCACCGGCTCTCTGAACTAGCATCGTGGCTTAGTGCCGTTCCCCTGCCTTTTCTCCCGTACCCCTGATCATCTCACACCCTCTGGAACGCCTCGATTGAACCTGCCTCAATCACACTTCCAGGCCGTGCATTCCAGACCCCAAACCACTCGCTGTGTCCCGCAACACATTAGCGTCTGCCGCAAACCACTTTAAATCTGTTCCCCTCTCATCCTCGATCCTTTTACAAGGGGGAAGCGTCTCTCTCCATCTCTGTCCCGCCCCCTCGGGATTTTGAACATCTCGATCAAATCTCCTCTCCGCCGCCTTCTCTCCCAGGAGAACAGTCCCAACCTCTCCAATCGATCCTCATCACTGAAGTTTCTCATCCCCGCAACCATTCTTGTGGACTTCTTCTGCGCTCCCTCCAATGTGTTCACATCCTTCCTATATTGTGGCCCCAGAACTGTGCACAACCGGCAAAATCGAAGGGCTTCTCGCCAGATTTCGCGAGGTCGAACGGGATCTCGTGATTTGGATCCCACCCACAATGGGCAGGACCAAAATCTGCATATTAAAGTATTCAGTAAGGCTCAGAGAGATTGGCACTCATTGGATGTAACCAACATCGGGATCGAATCCCCTCACCGAGACCACCCCAGCTGGGCGCTGTTTAGCGCTGGTCTCCACAAGGTGTTCCAGTACTTTGGGGGGGGGCCTCCCTGGCGATCCCCGGGTGGTCGGGAGTTGGACAGGGTGGTACCCTGGCACTGCCAGGGTGCTCGGTTGGCATTTTGCCTGCACCGGGGGCTTGGGCTTGGGGGTGCCCTGACCTTATAAGGTGGGCACAGTAAGAAGTCTTACAACACCAGGTCCTTTAACCGGGTGTCGTAAGACTTCTTACTATGCTCACCCCAGTCCAACGCCGGCATCTCCACATCATGGCTTATAAGGTGGGGTCTGGGGTGCACAGTGACCCCCTTGCAGGTGAATTAGGGGGTCCCGAGACTGCGGGAGTCTCGAGGTTGGGCGCTATTTGCAGGAAATGCGACTGTGGCCTTGGCTGGGTATTTAAGAACTGGATGTTTTGCAGTAGGGGAGAGGATTCTGGACGGGGACAGGATTCTGAATGGAAACCAGTGTTTGTACTGAGCTGCATATCACAATAAAACTGTTTGTGAATCTCCAGTGTCTCCCGCTGCCTAATTCAGTTAATGGATATTCACCAGTTTAAGTGTTTCACAGAGGGGAAGGTTCACTGCTTGTTATTGGAATGACAACAGTAAAGAAATCGTTTTAGATTCTGTACAGTACAGAAACAGGCCATTCGGTCCAACCAATCCGTGCTGGTGTTTATCATCCACATGAGTACTATCCCAGTCACTTGCCCCTTTTCTACTTTACTCAGTGGACGGAATTTAACGGAAACATTTCTAACTTCACTTGTGACGGGTTTTTCAGGGAGTTTCCCGCCGGTTCCGTCGGGAAGTTCCTCGCCGCTATCGAACGTCACTTAGCCACATTTCTGGGCCCTGGGGAGTTTCTCACCGGTTCAGCCCACACTTTGGACTGGATTATTCGGCTGTGCCCGTCGCAAGATCCCCACGGGCAGGACGGGGACCATGTCAAGGTCCGTCGACCTCGAGCAGGAATTTCTGGTCGCGGCCGAAGAATCCAGTCCTTCGGCACTGGGGAGCTGAACTCAGAGGCCGGGCCGCCATTTTGAAAGGGTGCCTCGATCTCGGAGTGAGCTTGTGGGTCCCCCACCATGGGCATTGTCACCCCCACATACATGGGCACTACCCCACACCTCCCAAGTGAGGACAACCCGCTATGGAGTCCCTGGAGCCCACTCCTCTACAGGCTCCTCCTTCAAGGACTTCCACCCGTCACACCCCCAACCTCCTAGAGGCCCCTGCTTACCTGCCCTACACCCCCCACCCTTCAAACCCCCCTCCACCCTCCTTCCATGGGCATTGCTCCCCCCCCCTCGGCCCCTGAACCTTGGCAGTGCCACCCTGGCAGTTGGACACCTTGCACCGCCACCCTGGCAGAATTCATGACCTGCTTGGCAGTGCCACATGGGCACCATGATGTATACCACTCTTGCTCCACTTGAGCACAACGCGGCCGGGAGATCGCGCCCTTCAGAGAATGCATGTTTCCCTCTTTTGGACCAAATGATACTGGCTCAGGTCCTGTACAAGACGGACGGTGAAGACTTCCCAATTCCAGATCATCGGATCACAGGAGCAGGAGGTGTCCATTTAGTGCCTTGACCCTGACATCGTCACCCAATGAGACCATGGCTGCTCTGTGACGTAACTCCCAAATCCCCACCTTTGCCCCACAGCCGTGATTGAATGGCGGAGCAGACTCGATGGGCCGAGTGGCCTAATTCTGCTCCTATGTCTTCTGGGCTCCTGCTTTGACAGCTTTAGTTCATAAAAATCCATCAACCTCACTTTTAAAATTTAAAACTGATCAAACATCAATTGTCACCTGCGGAAGAGAGTTCCGTTCTTCTATCTGCGAGGGGTTGATGTTGGCGGGATTGCGAGGTGCTGTAACATCCTTGCCTATGTCCCCAGTCCTAGACCCTACAACCAGCAGAAATCATTTCTATTTGCCGCATCCATTCCCCTGACTCCTTTGAATCAAATCACTCATTAACCTTCTAAATTCCATGGAATACAACCCTGGATTGTACCTCCCCTTGCAATCCAAGTATCATTTTGCTAACTCTCCGCAGCATTCCAAAACCAACACATCCTTTCCAAAATGCCGGACAAACCTCCCTCAGTTCACCTGCACCGAGTTCTCATGGACTTGGTGAGCTAGCGACTCCTCCACATTTCCAGCTGAATGTTTCCGTGTACTTGAGAGATTTTGCTGAATGGATTAACATCTGCAGGGTCATGACAGCTGGTGAGCCTGGAATGTTTGAGCGTGAGCTAATAACGTCAAGGTCACGCGTTTGACCCCTGTACTGGCCAGACAAGGTTCTGGGCCTCAAGACTCGCCCATATGTAGCTGCAATTTTGCTGGAATTCAGGACTTGTTACACCCCCATGGCCTTTCCCCTCTTCTTCCCATTACTGTTGATTTCAGCGATAGAGCATTTTCAACAAGTAAACAACTCCAGGGTGCTTCTTGAAGGGGCAGAAAATAAACAAGGTGGACAAAGGAATAGATGTCGAGTAATAGTGGGAGGGTTGGAGGAGTCATAACTGAAAGTTTAGTCGAAAGAAAAGCTTTGAAAAAGGTGTTTTGTTACTCGAGATGAGCTAGTACTGCTTTCCTTTGTGGAACATGATCCATATGTTATTCTACATCAGATTTAATGATCTGAACACAGGGTGCGGCTCTCTCAATGCCCGTGGATTCCTGCTTCAGATCTGACCCGCTGGCTGAAGGCTTCACATTACAACACACAGCACCACTCTAATTAAGTGATAATACATCATCAGAAAGAGCAGTGTCTCGTAAATCTGGACAGGTAGCTAGTTTGAGATCTGTGGTCTGTGTCCTACAAGGGATCAGAATCTCGCTCTGCCAAGTCACTGATGTAACCACCCAGCATTGATCGATTGATTTGATTTATTGTCACATGTACCGAAGTCCAGTGAAAAGTATTTTTCTGCGGCCGAGGGAACGTACACAGTGCGTACATAGTAGACAAAAAGAATAATGAACAGAGAACATTGACAAATGGTACATCGACAAACAGTGATTGGTTACAGTGTGGGACAAGGGGCCAAACAAAGCAAATACATGGGCAAGAGCAGCCTAGGGCGTCGTGAATAGTGTTCTTACAGGGAACAGATCAGTCCGAGGGGGAGTCGTTGAGGAGTCTAGTAGCTGTGGGGAAGAAGCTGTTCTATGTCTGGATGTGCGGGTCTTCAGACTCCTGTACCTTCTGCCTGATGGAAGGGTCTGGACGAAGGCAAAGCCTTTGTGGGAGGGGCATTCCAGTCTTTACATCACTAGACAGGTACAGTCCACAAAGACAATTATAGATATATAGAATTTACAGTGCAGAAGGAGGCCATTCGGCCCATCGAGTCTGCACCGGCTCTTGGGAAGAGCACCATACCCAAGCACACACCTCCACCCTATCCCCATAACCCAGTATCCCCACCCAACACTAAGGGTACTTTTGGACACTAAGGGCAATTTATCACGGCCAATCCACCTAACCTGCACATCTTTGGACCGTGGGAGGAAACCGGAGCACCCGGAGGAAACACACGCACACACGGGGAGAACGGCAGACTCCGCACAGTCAGTGAGCCAAACCGGGAATCGAACCTGGGACCCTGGAGCTGTGAAGCAATTGTACTAACCACTATGCTACCGTGCTGCCCACTTCACCTCCATTTCACCTCCGCCAGCTAATATCAACCTTGCTGTCCCACCATACACACAGCACCCAGAGATTTCCAACTCCCTGCTGTGAAGTCCATTTCACAAGCCAATGCTTCCTGACATTCAATCACAGGGGCTGGTTTAGCTCACTGGGCTAAATCGCTGGCTTTTAAAGCAGACCAAGGCAGGCCAGCAGTTCAATTCCCATACCAGCCTCCCTGAACAGGTGGCGGAATGTGGCGACTAGGGGCTTTTCACAGTAACTTCATTGAAGCCTACTTGTGACAATAAACGACTTTCACTTTACAGAATAACAGCACAGAAGGAGGAAGTTTGACCCATCAAGCCTGTACTGGCATTGCAAATTAGCCCCATCCCCCATAGTCCTGCAAATCTATCCTTTTCAATTATATAACAGACATATCTAGACCACTTATTTTGATTCTGTGCTTCCTTGTCCAAATATCATTGTTGAAATCAACATGGTGTTCAAAGAATGGGACAGTTAGAAGGAGGCCATTGACATTTTCTATATCATGCACGATCTTGGATATCTCCCTGGGGCCCTACTTTTGTCCCATCTCAGGACATTTTCTCCAGTAATAACTCAGTTCCCTCAACACTTGTGCCCTTCTGCAAATGAGTGTTGACTATCTCAGTGAAATTATCGCCTCGAGAAACAACTATCTCAAAAGAGAAATCTTCCACAGGCCTGAGTTCAGGCTGTATCCACCATACCAGGTTTCTAATAGGTACCTGAAGGCACTGGATACTGCAAAGGCTGTGGGCCCTGACAATATTCCAGCAATAGTACTGAAGACTTGTGCCCCAGAACTTGCCGCACCCCTAGCCAAGCTGTTCCAGTACAGCTACAACACTGGCATCTACCCGGCAATGTGGAAAATTGCCCAGGTGTGTCCTGTACACCAGAAACAGGACAAATGCAACCCAGCCAATTACCCCCCTATCAGTCTACTCTCCATCATCAGCAAATTGATGGGCGGAGTCATCAACAGCGCTATCAAACGGCACTTGCTCAGCAATAACCTGCTCACGGACGCTCAGTTTGGGTTCCGCCAGGGTCACTCAGCTCCTGACCTCAATACAGCCTTGGTTCAAACATGGACAAAAGAGCTGAATGCCAGAGGTGAGGTGAGTGACTGCCCTCGACATCAAGGCAGCATTTGACCGAGTGCGGCATCAAGGAGCCCGAGCTAAACTGGAGTCAATGGGAATCAGGGAAAACTCTCCGCTGGTTGGAGTCATACCCGGCACAAAGGAAGATGGTTGTGGTGGTTGGAGGTCAATCATCTCAGCTCCAGGACATCACTGCAGGAGTTCCTCAGGGTAGTGTCCTCGGCCCAACCATCTTCACCTGCTTCATCAATGACCTTCCTTCCATCATAAGGTCAGAAGTGAGGATGGTCACAGATGACTGAACAATGTTCAGCACCATTCACGACTTCTCAGATAATGAAGCAGTCCATGTCCAAATTCAGCAAGACCTGGACAATATCCAGGCTCGGGCTGACAAGTGACAAGTTACATTCGCGCCTCAGAAGTGCCCGGCAATGACCATCTCCTACAAGAGAGGATCAAACCATTGTCCCTTGACATTCAATGACGTTACCATCGCTGAATCCCCCACAATCAACATCTTGGGGGTTACCATTGATCAGAAACTGAACTGGACCCAACCACATTAACACTGTGGCTACCAGGGCAGGTCAGAGGCTGGGAATCCTACGGCAAATAACTCAAATCCTGACCCCTCCAAAGTCTGTCCACCATCTACAAGGTGCAAGTCAGGAGTGCAACGGAATACTCTCCACTTGCCTGGGTGAGCGCAGCTCCAACAACACAAGCTCGACACCATCAAGGACAAAGCAGCACACAAACATTCAAACCCTCCACCATCGACGAACAGTGGCAGCCGTGTGTACCATCTACAAGATGCACTGCAGCAACTCGCCAAGGTTCCCGAGACAGCACCTTCCAAACCCACGACCACCACCATCTAGAAAGACAAGAGCAGCAGATACCTGGGAACCCCACCACCTGGAGGATCCCCTCCAAGTCACGCGCCACCCTGACTTGGAAATATATCGGCCGTTCCTTCACTGTCGCCGGGTCAAAATAGGGAACTCCCTCTCTATCAGCACTGTGGGCATACCTACACCTCAGGATCTGCAGCGGTTCAAGAAGGCAGCTCAGCACCACCTTCAGATGGGCAACTGGGGAAGGGCAATAAATGTTTGCCCAACCAACGACGCCCACATCCCGTAAATTAATTAAAGGAAGATAGGGGACTGAATTCTCCGCCATCGGGATTCTCCGTTTGGCCGCAGCCCGGGAATTTCCCGACGGCTGCCCGCAGTGGGAAACCCCATTGACTGGCTGGCGAGACGCAGAATCCCACCCACTTTGTATGGCCTCAGGGTGTTCCAAACAATGGTCTAGGGAGGTGGGCTGGATGAATTCCCAGCTCAGAAACCGATAACGTCATTTTATAAATTCACACTCCGCAAGTTTACTATTGGTGCAAAGTCAACGCCATCATGAAACATTTCATCAATGCAGAACTTTTTCTTCAATTTACAAATAGGGGAAGAGGGTGAGGCTGGATAGAAAGCAAATTGGAGAGAGGGTCACCTCCATCCGTCACTGAGCCCAAGTCTATTCCCACAGGAACTGCAGCGTCAGTGCGAACCAGCCATCCTCACACCAATGTCGCAGTTACTGTTTAATCACACACGCAAGACCATGTAGGCTCAAGGATTCGAGTATAGGAGCAGGAATGTCTTGGTAAGACCACAGCTGGAGTATTGTGTGCAGTTTTGGTCTCCTTCTCTGAGGAAGGATGTTCTTGCTCTGGAGGGAGTGCAGCGAGGGTTTACCAGACTGATTCCTGGGATGGTGGGACTGATGTACAAGGAGAGACTTGGGTCGATTAGGATTGTATTCGCTTTGGGCAGCATGGTGGCACAGTGGTTAGCACTGCGGCCTCACGGTGCTGAGGACCTGGGCTCGATCCCGGCCCCGGGTCACTGTCCGTGTGGAGTTTGCAAATTCTTCCTGTGTACGTGGGTCTCACCCCCACAAACCCAAAAGACATGCAGGGTAGGTGGATTGGCCGCGCTAAATTGCCCCTTTATCGGAATTTCCTTTTTTTAAAAAAAAGGATTATATTCGCTGGAGTTTAGATTGGGGGGGGGGGGGGGGGGTATATCATAGAAACCTATAAAATTCTAACTGGACTGGACAGAGTAGATGCAGGAAGGATATTCCTGATGGAGGGGAAGTCCAGAACTAGGAGTTACAGTCTATGGATACAGGGTTAAACCATTTAGGACTGAGATGAGGAGAAATCACCCAGGGAGTGGCGAGCCTGTGGAATTCACTACCAGAGAAAGCAGTTGAGGCCAAAAATGTTCAAGAAAGAGTTAGATGAGGCTCCTAGGGCTAAAGGGATCAAAGGATATGGGGGGGCGCAGGGAGAAGCAGAAACAGGTTACAGAGTTGGACATCAGCCATGATCAGAATGAATGGCGGAGCAGGCTGGAAGGGCCGAATGGCCTCCTCCTGCTCCTACTTTCTATGTTTCTATCTCTGTTCCTAACCTGGTGTTCATCTCGTTGAATAGGAGCTGTACCAAGCAGAGCAGGTTCATTACTGAGAGCCTCTGCATGCAGTCTGGTTATTCTCTTCCCGCGTAACGAGACATTTGGAAAGTATTAAAAGATTCAATTGCCTGTCTTACTGAATTTTCGCAACAGTTCCCGGGAAGGGATCACGTTGACTCACCTCACATCCAATGGTGTCGATCTTGTGCTGCACCTGAGGAACCCATTGCCTGATGATAGCGAAGAGCTCGGGGATGGTCGTCTGCGGGTCGAACAGGATTTCTTGGCAGGCGGGGTCATTCGGGTCAAAGAACGTGAAGGCTGCGGAGGAGAATATTTATTTTTTTGTCAATTATTTTTTATTGATTTTGCGCAAGAGGAAAGGAGCAGGTAAACAAAGTGCGAATACGGTGCCCAATAAACGGACAAAAAATACTATACCACAAAAAAAGTAAAATTGATGGTCGACAGTAATTCAAAGAACGAGACAAATTGTTGCCATCTACAAAAACATTTTCAGTGGCCCATCTTGTGGCAAACTTAACCTTCTCCAAGTATAGAAACGACATACAACCTGGATGAAGCATTGGGTGGCTTTGGGGTCTCCCAGTTAATAGAATCCACCTGCGGACTATTAATGATACAATTACAATGATGTCTGTCTCAATCTTAGTGAAACAGGCCAGTGCAGATGAGGCTCCAAGTATGGCTGTCAAAGGACAAGGCTGTAGGGTGGTCTCTGGGACATTGGAAAGAGTGTCAAAGAAGGATGGCCAAAAAGCAGTCAGGATTTGGGTCTGGTCTGCAGGGGCGAATGGGAATCTGTCGCATGTGTTGCTGGTGTTGGAGAACAACTCATTCTGATCTTGATAAAGTAAATTCTGTGCAGAAATTTCAGAGATAAAGCATAGAATTTACAGTGCAGAAGGAGGCCATTCGGCCCGTCGAGTCTGCACCGGCTCTTGGAAAGAGCACCCTACCCAAGGTCAACACCTCCACCCTATCCCCATAACCCAGTAACCCCACCCAACACTAAGGGCAATTTTGGACACGAAGGGCAATTTTGGACACTAAGGGCAATTTATCATGGCCAATCCACCTAACCTGCACATCTTTAGACTGTGGGAGGAAACCGGAGCACCCGGAGGAAACCCACGCACACACGGGGATGATGTGCAGACTCCGCACAGACAGTGACCCAAGCTGGAATTGAACCTGGGACCCTGGAGCTGTGAAGCAATTGTGCTATCCACAATGCTACCGTGCTGTTCGCACTGTTGCTTCACAGCTCCAGGGTCCCAGGTTCAATTCCCGGCTTGGGTCACTGTCTGTGCAGAGTCTGCACGTTCTCCCCGTGTCTGTGTGGGTTTCCTCCGGGTGCTCCGGTTTCCCCCCTCAAGTCCCGAAAGACGTGCTTGTTAGGTGAATTGGACATTCTGAATTCTCCCTCTGTGTACCCAAACAGGCGCCGGAATGTGGCGACGAGGGGATTTTCACAGTAACTTCATTGCAGTGTTAATGTAAGCCCACTTGTGAAATAATAAAGGTTATTATTATTATCCAAGGATAAGAGGATGTGGAGTTGACCTGACAAATGGTCCTCTCCCACCAGTTGTCCACAAGGTTCAGACCACGCTCCACTCCCCAATCCTTTCTTACCTTATAGAGAGGATATCATGAGATCGTCCAACCTTGAAATATAACCGCTGCTGGTTTGAGGCAATGACAAAACCCCTTCCAACAATGCGCTTGAGGAAAGGACATTTAGCGCGAGGAAATATTTAGAAAAAAATTGTGAACATCCAATTCTTTTTTCCAATTAAGGGGCAATTTAGCGAGGCCAATCCACCTACCCTGCACATCTTTGGGTTGTGGGGGCGAAACCCACGCAAACACGGGGAGAATGTGCAAACTCCACACGGACAGTGACCCAGAGCCGGGATCGAACCTGGGACCTCAGGGCCGTGAGGCAGCAGTGCTAACCACTGCACCACCATGCTGCCCCTATGCAAGTAAATAAAACCACGGGCTTGAAAATAGCAGGAAAGATTAGATTCTGCTAAATTAAATTTGTCTGCAAGTTTGCTAAAGTTGGCAAAAGTTCCCGTCCACAAACAGGTCAGTAAACCGTTTGAGTGCCTTCTTCCTCCACTAGTAAAGGCCGAGACAAGCATGGCGGGCAGGAATAAGGGGTTATTACAAATAAGACCCAATAGCTAAGGAATTTCTAAAGCAATAATAATAGTATAATAATCTTAATTCTCACAAGTAGGCTTACATTAACACTGCAATGAGGTTACTGTGAAAATCCCCTAGTTGCCACATTCCGGCGCCTGTTCGGGTACACTGAGGGAGAATTCAGAATGTCCAATTCACCTAACAAGCACGTCTTTCGGGACTTGTGGGAGGAAACTGGAGCACCCGGAGGAAACCCACGCAGACACGGGGCGAACGTGCAGACTCCGCACAGACAGTGACCCAAGCCGGGAATCGAACCTGCGACCCTGGAGCTGTGAAGCAACAGTGCTACCCACTGTGCTACCGTGCCGCCCTAACAGAAATCACTATGGAATATAACGTGTATTTGGAGGGGGGCACACATTAAGGCAGGAAGCGAGGCAGAGCAGCAGGAGTGTGCGCTTCCACAAGGCGCCAGTTTAAACTTGGATCATGACGCATGTTAAAATCCTTTGAATATTAGTCGCCCTATAATAGTTCAGTAGATTAGGAAGAGCAAGCCCACCAACCTGTCTCCCTATCTGAAGTATCATTCTGCTCTCGGAGTTCTCCGCTGCCCAGATAAATGTTGATATCAGACGTCTAGAGGTTACGATAGAAGGAGGCAAAGGTCAACTATTTTCCCAATATCCTGCATCGATTGGGAGGGTGAGGTGACAGAGAAAAAGTGACTGAGGTGTTGATATGAGGGTCATCGGCAGGAGTTTGGGTGCATTAGGATGGGCAGTATTGCAGTGGCGGACATGCTGATGGGGAGAATGTGGGTCTGAGAGTTCAGCGTTGGATAGGGTTCCAAATTCAGCTAAAAACAATTACCATAATCCTTGGGCAGTGGTGCAGGGGCAGAGGGGTGAACAATGGCTTTCTTGCGTCTCTCCAGCACTGGGCTTTGGAATTCTGCCGGCTGATGATCCTGAGGTCCTTCATGCTCCTCGTCCGAAGCAACATCTGTCACATTTTCTTTTGTCATTTTCAGCTGCTTCTGAAAAACAGTCAAAACGACACAGGGTGAAATTCATCAACGCTGGACCAAAAAGCAAAACTCTTCAAAAACTCAATAATCCCAACCCTTTGTGATAAAGCATCTGATAAATCTTCTTGGGGGTTTAATCACAAACTCGATGTGCAATGAGGGAATCTCACCATCATGTCCCTGATGGCATGACTGCCATGTAGAAAATGTCTCCTCCCAGGATTCACAAAGAGGGTCACACTATGTCTACAAAATACCATAAAACGGCTGGCACGGTGGCGCAGTGGTTAGCACTGCTGCCACATGGCACCAGGGATTGGGTTCGGTCCCGGCCCCGGGTCACTGTCCGTGTGGCGTTTGCATTTTCTCCCCGCGTCCGTGTGGGTCTCGCCCCCACAACCCAAAGATGTGCAGGGTAGGTGGATTGGCCGTGCTAAATTGCCCCTTTTTAAAAAAGATTTAGTTTTTTCCAATTAAGGGGCAACTTAGCGTGGCCAATGTGCAAACTCCACACGGACAGTGACCCAGAGCCGGGAACGAACCTGGGACCTCGGCGCCGTGAACAGCTGTGCTAACCACTGCGCCACCCTGCTGCCCTTGAATTACTCTTTCGTTGGAAACCAAGTTTTTAAAAAATGAAAGGCTTTCAATTTAAAATAACATAAAAACTGGTCAATAAGTCACATAAATCGATCCGTAGCAGACAGTTTAAAAAAAAATTCTTTAGGAAAGTGCTAGGCAGAATTCTCCCAACCCCCCACTGGCAGATTAAATGATCGGCTGGGGAAAATTTAGCAGGAAACACAAAAGTCGGTTTAATGCCAGCCTAAATTTCCCGCGGGATCGTCCGCTGCTGCCTGCCGTAGCAGATCGGGAAACTTGCTGGAGGCCAGTGTGAAACTGATTTGCATCCCGTGAACGAGGTGGATATGAAAGCCCGGCCACCCACTCCTGATTCTCCGTAACGCCAGCGGGAAAACACAGCGGACAGAAACATGACCAGAACAAGGTGGCGCACAGGTGGTCGGCACTCACCTGAACCATGCCCTAGTTCCCTCCGGAGTTCGGGATGGAGGCTGCCGGCAACCTTGGAGCCTGGAACACAACGGCAGTGGGGGGGCAACCTACAGGTGGATCATCCAGATTCAATTTCCTGCAGGAGGTTCAAATTCCAGCCCCAGAATGTTCCTGGAATTCCACCTTCTTTCTCAGGCGGTCAATCTTCCAGTCTCAGAGTGCTCGTGGCGATCCATCTTCATTTTCAGGAGATCAACTTTCTTCTTCCAATAGTGGGCCAGCGATGTCGGGTGCCTTTTCAATCTGCCACATGGGTAGGGTGGCGGACTACGCGCCATCACGTCTGGCTCAACACGGAATATGGCTCAACACCCCTGGGTGCGTAATTAATGTGGGCGGGGGCCAGGAGGTGTGTTGTGTGTCCCTGCAGGTGTCCACAGCGGGAAACACTCCCTGTTCCCGCCCCCGCCACAGGATCTGGTCCCCAGATGGGAGGATTCCTCCCCAAGTTCCAATTCCTCGGCTTGTGTGGATGTCCAGTGTGGCCTACAGGGCGGGGATGGTGCAAGAGACATGGAGGGTTGGTCATGGCACCAACCTCGACACTCATGGTCTCAACTACATCTTGCTCAAGGCTTCATCGCCTGACCTTTCACTGCCAACCGCCCTGCCATTGGTCACCAGACGCGTCTCCCCCCCCACCCCCCCGATACCCCAACTTCCCACAACCAATTGAGAAGCATTCAGACACCTCGTTACTTAATTAACGGATTCTGAACTTCAGTGAAACACATCCAGTTTTTTTTTCATAGTTAGTAATAGAAAGTGACTAAAGAAAATGTTTTAAAAGGGCATTATCTTTTGAATATTCCAGTGATATTACCCCATCGGGTGTGACAGTTCCTCAGAGACCAACCTTCCATAGAAACTATAGAGAACAGCACAGAAGGAGGCCATCCAGCCCAACTTGCCCATGCCAGCCCAAGGACACCAGGTGTCCTTTCTAATCCCACCTTCCTGGATTGGATTGGATTTGTTTATTGTCACGTGTACCGAGGTACAGTGAAAAGTATTTTTCTGCGAGCAGCTCAACAGATCATTAAATACATGGGAAGAAAAGGGAATAAAAGAAAATACATAATAGGGCAACACAACATATACAATGTAACTACATAAGCACTGCATCGGATGAAGCATACAGGGTGTAGTGTTAATGAAATCAGTCCATAAGAGGGTCATTTAGGAGTCTGGTGACAGTGGGGAAGAAACTGTTTTTGAGTCTGTTCGTGCGTGTTCTCAGACTTCTGTATCTCCTGCCCGATGGAAGAAGTTGGAAGAGTGAGTAAGCCGGGTGGGAGGGGTCTTTGAGTATGCTGCCCGCTTTCCCCAGGCAGCAAGAGGTGTAGACGGAGTCAATGGATGGGAGGCAGGTACGTGTGATGGACTGGGCGGTGTTCACGACTCTCTGAAGTTTCTTGCGGTCCTGGGTCGAGCAGTTGCCATACCAAGCTGTGATGCAGCCAGATAGGATGCTTTCTATGGTGCATCTGTAAAAGTTGGTAAGGGTTAATGTGGACATGCCAAATTTCCTTAGTTTCCTGAGGAAGTATAGGCGCTGTTGTGCTTTCTTGGTGGTAGCGTCGACGTGGGTGGACCAGGACAGATTTTTGGAGTGCTAGGAATTTGAAACTGCTAACCATCTGCATCCAATCCATAGCCCTGCATTTACAGCACTTAAGGTGCAGATCCAATTACTTTTAAAAAGAGTTTAAGCTCTCTGCCTCCACCACCAACTCGGGCAGCGAATTCCAGGCACCCACTACCCTCTGTGTAAAAACTTTCTTCCTCATGTCCCCTCTGCACCTTCTGCCACTTATCCTGCATCTCTGTCCCCTGGTTCTAGAATTCTCCACCACGGGAAACAATTTTACCCGGTCTCTGGTGTCGTGGCTGAAGACTCCAGAACAACTACAAAAATGTTACAGCCCCTGCTCACAACCCAGACATCACTTATGGAATTAAATTCAATAAATCTGATAGTCTGTGGACTGACGTTAAAAATGAAATCAAAGGCTACTTGTGAAAGCTCAACTGATGTATTAATGTTCTTCTGTGTCCTGTTCTGGCCCACATTTGATTCCAGTCCCATAATTCTCGGTTGACTCAAAGTCCTGTGAATAGCCACAAGCTACACAGCTCGGGAACAACTAAATGTGACCTTTCCTCCACTGATAACGCCCCAGACTGATGGAAACACTTCAACACGACAATGATATCAAATCTCAACTAAAATCGAGGGGGGGTGGGGATTTTTACAATTTCGGGTTAGTCAGGGAAGAGGTTAATTCATTCATTGTGATTCACTGCACAGGAGTGGGCACTGACACAGCAGCCTAAACCTTTACTATCAAGCCCTCTTGCCAGGTTACACGCTCCAATCCAATCGTTTTGCAGACAGATTAATGGCTGTGTGGCTAGTTTAGCACATAAAGGGTTCAACCGTAAAGATAATTTAAAAGCTCAGCACATTTCTCACCCTATCTGCAAATTGTCTGCTTCATAATTAGGGGTTAGAATTACTCTCAGTTTGAGGGGGTGGGGGAGGGGATGGAGCAGCTGACTGATAAAGACTTATGTTTTTACCGTGTCGCTCACAACCTCAGCCTGTTCCAAACCTTCTCCAATTCTGCCTCTTCCCATCGCTCCACCATTGGCGGCTGCTTTCGGCTGCCTGCCTCCCGAGCTCCGGGATTTCCTCCCTAAACCTCTCCACCCCCACTTAAACAAATCCTCAAAACCTACCCCACTGTCTGAACATTCGTCCTCTTGCTCTAATCCTAAACCTGAAAAAGGTTACCGCGAAAGGGGTGCGTAGAAGGCACCAAAGAAACTCGGGGCCGAAGAAACAATGGTAACTCAGAAAGGCTAATACTCTTCTGTACAGATTTGCCCGGACTACTTTCCACTCTCAATTCCTCCCCCTCCTGTAGGACACAGCTTTCCTCCAGTACACAGCGGCCTCGCCGCCACAGGCTGAAAATCCAGGGTCTTCGGAGAAGAAGTGCTCTTTCTGAGATTTTGTGGTCACATTGCCAGGACTACAGCAGTCGCCAAAGTGCGACATTGGCTATACAGCAGTTTGGGATGTCCAAATGTGGTAAGATTTAACTTTAGGATGTTCTCTCTGTATTAAAGATGTGACAAAAACATTTTTTTTCTTTTATTCGTTCATGGGACGGGGATGTCGCTGGCTGGAGCATTTATTGCCCATCCCTAATTGCCCTGGAGGGGTCAGTTAAGAGTCAACCACATTTCCGTGGGTCTGGAGTCACATGTAGGTGAGAACGGCAGATTTCCTTCCCTAAAAGACATTAGTGAACCAGATGGGTTTTTACGACACTCGCCAACGGTTTTATGGTGTCATGTGAGAGTACCTTTAAGACGTGGATGTTTAAGCAATGTACCTTTAAGAAAACAGTGATGTCAGAGAGTGGGTGGAGCTGGGCTTTAGATCAGCCATTTTGCAGTTTTAAGTTTCAGTTTGAAAAGAGCTTGGGAGTGTCTGTGTTTGCAGTGAGCTGGATCTCTGCAATGAAAGACTATCACTGGATCATTTGGGTGATTTAAACTCATAATAGTAAAGCCTTTAACCTGATGTGATTTTGTTTAAAGGTGTTAAGTCTCTTGGAAGTTTGAAGGAACATTTTGAGGGATTATTTACTGTTGCAATATTTTCGGAGTTATCTTTGAAGTAAGGGGTGTTAAGAGGTCCAATGTTTATTTAAGATGTTAAGTTGAGTTCATAGAATAAACATTGTTTTGTGTTTAAAAACCCATGTGTCCATAATTGTAATCCCACACCTAGGGGAAAAGCCATGTGCTAGGAAAAGCAACAAATACATTAAAGGGAGAGGTTGGTTGAACTCCATGCTACATTTTGGGGTTCTGAAAACGCCTCACCCATAACAATTGAGGGCGCGAGGGAGATAAAAGTCTATCTATTCGATTGGCTTTTGTGAACTTAAAGACAGTGAAGGATCGTTGCTTTTCCGGTGTGGTATTTTAATTTAAGTGGGGAAGGATTGTTGCTTTTCCGGTGTGGTATTTTAGTTTAAGTGGGGAGAGTGTTGTAAACAATGGCTCTTTCAGGGGCTCAGACGTTTTTGGGGGTGGAGAATGTCACACGTAGTACTTTACGGACAGAAACAAAAAGCAGACTGTTAGATTTGGCAAGTGCATTGCCGTTAACATTACCTGACAAAATGCGAAAAGGTGAGGTAATTATGGCGGTGGTTAAGCATTTAAAGTTGCCTGAGATAGAGTTTGACTCATTGGAAATGGCAAAAATTCAGTTGCAAATTAAACAAATGGAACATGAGAAAGAATTAAAGCGGCTTGCATACAAGAGTGAGAGAGAGGAAAAAGAAAGAGAAAGAGAGAGAGAGGAAAAAGAGAGAGAAAGAAAAAAGAAAAGGAGAGAGAAGAAAGGAGAAAAGAAAGAATAACCCTAGCTGAACAAAAAGAAAATGAAAGGGAGATACAGATCAGGGAAAAAGATAAAGAGGAGTTTGAACTTCAGAAAATGGCTATGAAACATGACAATCAGTTAAAATTGGCAGATGTAAAGGGAAACGTACAGTTGGATGATAGTGAGGAGGATAGTGAGAAAGAGCGTCATAGTCGAAGGCTTGGTGGGAATCTATTTAAATATGTCCAAGCATTGCCAAGGTTTGACGAGAAGGAAGTGGAAGCCTTTTTGATTTCATTTGAGAAGGTAGCTAAACAAATGAAATGGCCACAGGACATGTGGGTGTTACTTATTCAAACAAAGCTGGTAGGTAGAGCGAGTGAAGTGTTTGCATCACTACCGGAGGAGGTATCTGGAACGTATGAGGAGGTGAAGAAATCCATCTTAAGTGCTTATGAGCTAGTGCCTGAAGCTTACAGACAAAGGTTTAGAAATTTAAGGAAAGAATTTGGTCAAACATACATGGACTTTGAAAGGCTCAAACAGAGTAATTTTGATAGGTGGATAAGGGCTTTAAAAAATAAACCAATCATATGAAGCTCTCAGAGAAATTATACTTTTGGAGGAATTTGAAAATTCAATTCCTGATGTGGTGAGAACTCATGTGGAAGTACAGAGGGTTAAAACTGCCAGATTAGCAGCGGAAATGGCAGATGATTATGAATTAGTTCATAAATCAAAGATTAGTTTCCAACATCAGTTTCAGCCGGTGAGGGATAGAAACTGGGGACATGAGAAATACTCAAGTGGTAAAGGTAAAGGTGAATTGATGGGAGACAATAAAGAGAGTGTACCTCAGATTAAAAAAGAAATCCAGGAGGGTGGAAAAGAAATGAAAAGTTTCAGATGTTTTCACTGTAATAAACTAGGCCATTTAAAGTCACAGTGTTGGTGGTTGAAGAAAAGCACTGGGAAGGCTGATGTGGTAAAACATGATAAGATAGTGGGGTTTGTTAGAGTGGTAAAGGAAAGCCCAAGGGAAGCGAAGGAGGTGCAAACAGCCTGTTCAAGAAGTAATTGTTAAGAAGGTGCCAGATGTCTTTAAAGAATTTACTTGTGTGAGTAAAGTTTACTCATGTGTATCAGGAGGAGCAGGTTAAGAAGTCACAATTTTAAGAGATACAGGGGCGAGTCAATCTTTAATGGTAAGAGATGAGGAATTATGTAGTTTGGGAAGAATGTTGCCAGAAAAGGTGGTGATATGTGGAATTCAGGGTGAGAGGAGTAGCGTTCCATTATATAAGGTAAGGTTGGAAAGTCCAGTGAAGAGTGGTGAAGTGGTAGTAGGAGTAATAGATAAACTATCTTGTCCAGGAATACAGTTTATCTTGGGTAATGATATAGCTGGATAGCAGGTGGGAGTGATGCCTACTGTGGTTGATAAGCCAGTAGAAAATCAGTCAGCTGAAGTGTTGAAGGACGAATATCCTGGGATTTTTCCGGATTGTGTAGTAACAAAGTCGCAAAGTCACAGGTTAAGACAAGAGGATAAATCAAAGAGTGAAGATTAAGTTGAAGTGCAATTATCAGAAACGATTTTTGATCAGATGGTTGAAAAAGAACAAGAACAGGTGAAGGATGAGGCGGATATTTTTAGTTCAGGAAAATTGGCGGAGTTACAACAGAAAGATGTAGAAATAAAACAGATATATCAGAAAGCATATACGGAAGAGGAATCTGGGAGAATACCAGAGTGTTATTACTGTACAAATGGTGTCTTGATGAGAAAAGGGAGACCTGTACATATGCAGGCGAATGAAAAGTGGGCAGAAGTTCATCAAGTAGTATTGCTGGTAGGTTATAGAAAGGAGGTGTTGCGAGTTGTCCGTGAGGTAACAGTGGGAGGTCATTTGGGAACAAAGAAAACTCAAGCTAAAATCCAGAAACATTTTTAGTGGCCTGGACTACATTAAGATGTAGTTACATTTTGTCAATCATGTCACACATGTCAAGTGATAGGGAAACCTCAAGCAGTGATAAAACCAGCGCGCTTAATACCCATTCCAGCATTTGAGGAACCTTTTACAAGGGTCCTAATCAATTGTGTAGGACCGCTTCCTAAAACAAAAAGTGGGAATCAATATCTTTTGACTGTAATGGATGCGTCTACTAGTTTCCAGATGGCATTCCAGTACGTAATATTACAGCTAAAAGGATTGTGGAGGAGTTACTTAAATTCTCTACCAGATATGGACTACCCACAGAAATTCAATCGGATCAAGGAACAAATTTTACTTCAAAGTTATTCAAAGAGGTAATGGATAGCTTGGGAATAAAACAATTTAAATCAACTGCGTACCATCCAGAATCGCAGGGAGCGTTAGAAAGATGGCATCAGACATTAAAGACAATGTTGAGGGCGTATTGTCAAGAATATCCAGAGGATGGGGATAAAGGAATCCCATTCGTATTGTTTGCAATTAGGGATGCACCTAATGAGTCTACCAAATTTAGTCCTTTTGAACTAATTTTTGGTCATGAGGTAAGAGGACCACTTAAATTGATTAAGGAAAAATTGGTGGGTGAGAAATCGGAAATTACACTATTGGATTACGTATCAAATTTTAGGGAACGATTAAATAGAGCAGGTGAATTGGCTAGACAACATTTGAAAGTTGCACAAAATGTGATGAAACGGGTAGCGGACAAGAAATCCAAAGTTCGTAGTTTTGCCAGTGGGGGTAAAGTTTTAGTGTTGTTACCAGTGGTAGGGGAGCCTTTAAAAGCTAGGTTTTGTGGACCGTATCAGATTGAAAGGAAATGAAGTGAGGTGAATTATGTGGTAAAAACACCAGATAGAAGGAAGACTCACCGACTGTGTCATGTGAATATGCTTAAAAGGTACTTCGAAAGGGAAGGAGAGAAAAAGGAGGTTTTAATGATTCTAACTCAAAGTGATGAACCAAATCCAGATGAATGTGAATTTAACATACCTCAAATTAAATTGGAAAATGAGGATGTTCTTAAAAATTGGGATGAATTGTTAAGTTACCTTCCAGAGGAATAACGAACTGACCTGAAAGAGTTATTGATATCACATGGGTAAGTTTGTAGAGATAAATTGGGAAGTACTAAAATGGCTATACATGATGTAGATGTGGGAAATGCTGTTCCTATCAAACAACATCCATATAGACTTAATCCTTTAAAATTGGCACAGGTTAACAGAGAGATTGAAAGTATGCTTAAAAATGGCATAATTGAAGTGGGTTGCAGCCAATGGAGCTCACCCATAGTGATGGTACCTAAACCAGACGGTACCCAACGGTTGTGTGTGGACTACAGAGAGGTGAATGCAGTTACAAGAACGGACTCTTATCCTATCCCACGTTTGAAGAATTGCATTGAGAAAGTGGGACAATCTGCTTTTATTTCCAACTTCCAGACATGGAAAGAACATTTAAAACATCGTATGGAGTTCTTCGGTCGACTTCAGGTGGTGGGTTTGGTGATGAACCTAGCCGAAAGTGAATTTGGAGAAGCCCAAATCACTTTCCTTGCGGAGTTTCCGATACCCTCAAGACGAAGGGAAATAATGCGATTTCTTAGCATGAGTGGATTTGATCGAACAGTTGTGCCAAAGTTTTGTGGCGTGATTACTCCACTGATGGACTTGCTAAAGAAACCTAAAAAATTTCAATGGACAGCGGACTTTCAACAGGCATTTGACTGCCTGAAAGCTGTGATCACCAATGCTCCTGTATTGGGGAATTGCAAGGGATTCTGTGGTCAGATTGCACTAAAGTATCTGATTCTGAAGAGAAATGCCGAGGAGTAGAGGAATGGATGGATCGTGCAGAGACTTTGTTCAAAGAGACTGTCAATCGAGAAGGTTTTCGGTTGGAGGAAGAGGAACGAAGAAAAATGGACTATTATTACACATGTGTTGTTTTCTTTAGATGAAAATGTATATTTACTGTGTGCATTTCTTAGTGGATGGTGCAAAAGTGAAAAATGAAACCATCTTGAACTTGATGGTTTATTTTTTTTTTTCTTGGGGGGAGGTGTCATGTGAGAGCACCTTTAAGACATGGATGTTGAAGCAATCAGAGGGTGGGGGGAACAATGGTGGGAGCCAGGAGGGGGAAAAGAGAGGGGAACACAGGCGGGAAAGGAGACACAGGGACCGCAATGGCCACGGCAAACGCGACAAGAAGGAAAGAAAATAAAAGAACGGAAAGAAGAAACGATCTAAACCCATGTAAATAGCAAAAACTGACCAGAATGGAAATAACATTAGGGGCACATCCCAGGGGCCCCCCCTTGCGAAATTCTTAGCGTTTGTGTGTATTTATATTATGTTATGTATAACAAAAAAAACAATAAAAACATTCATTAAAAAAAAGTTTGTTCGAAACATTGGGTCTCTCAGGGACAATTTAGCATTTGGACTGTCACAACCCAGTAAACTGTGAGCATTTGGTATGACGAGAGTAAGTAAGCTCTTGTTCTGTTCCCTGGAACCCCCAACTCTCCCCATTTGCTTCTCGCTAATTTTGTCCGGCTTCCCTTCCCGCTGGGACACAATCCTACTCATTCCCCAGCCCTCCAGCCAGGTGACCATTACCTGAGCTTGAAACGGACCGATCAACCGGGGGGGGGGGGGGGGGGGGGGGCGTCTCACCAAGTCTAACCTGCCGCCTCTGCCCCATCTGAATACCGAATTTTTAATCCCGCAATTGGCCAGGATGTTTGGACATGCCTGTGGGATCACATGCCTCCCAGGTCACGGTGGGGAGGGGAGTTTACGTATTGTGGTATGTCAACTGGAAATGGGAGGGGTTGGATTGCCCACTATGCCTTCGCTCACAACTGGATCAGCCACGGATGTCAACACCTACAGAGGGACATGCGTGTTGCACTGCCTATTAAACAAAATCCAACACTTCTGGCTTCACCCGGTCACCGATAGGGAGATGGTGCGATCATGATGTGACTGGACTTGTAATCCAGAGACCCAGGCTGGTGTTCTGTGGGACACGGGTTCAAATCCCACCACGGCAGCTGGTGGGATTCATGTTTCATTCATAAAATGTAAACAAGAGGGTCAAGGGGCAATGCGACAGGGGAGTGGTCCAATGGTAAGCTGAGGCCTAAACCAAACTGTAAATAGACACTTGTAAATAGTCCCAGGCCACATATGGGGGACTGCAAAGTATGTGTGTCGACTAAAGGGGGGGTCACGTCCACAGCGGAAGGGAGGACAATTGCCTGTAAATATGTGTGCCGAGTTCGGTTTCTTATTGTCCGTTTGTTTTTGCATTTTCCTTTTTGTTTGCTAATATGTAACCTATGAATTCTCCCCGGTGACTTGGGCAACATTCCTCCCTCCAGCAGCCCTGCCAGCAACAGATTAACCGGATATCCAAATGTGTGGGATCTGACTGTGCAAAAATGGCAGCAGTTTTGGCTCACTCAACAAAATTATCCATCGCTTCTGAGGACTGGGCAATGAAGGCAAATCTGTGGATCCATTTCTGGGGAAAGATCATTCACGTTCTCCCTCACCACCCCCTCTCCATCATTACTCATCATTTCAAAATTAATCAATTAAAATATTGATCAGCCAGCCAATTAAAGGGAGTGATTTCTGACTCAAGGCCATTTGGGCTGGTTATTAAGCAAATGTAACACGAGCGTAATGCTGCTGAAATACCATCAGGAGCGAGTCAATGAGAGAGCTCGGCTCCATCCTGTAATTCATCACCGTTGCTGATGACACAGCAACCAGAAATAAAGATGGAATCTCCAAGAAGAGATCTCTGATTCCTCTTAGTGTTTAGGTTTTGTTTTCTCCTTCAGTTGAGGAGCCTGGAAAGAAGGCGGAGATCTGACTGTTAGACATTGAGTGGGTTGAATTAATGAGAGGGTACCTACTAGGAAGGCGTGATCGGGGAATGTGAATTTAAAACACGCCAAGAATTGGCGATTCTGAGATTCCAACAAAGAATTCATTTGAGTATGGGATGATGCAATGAGTCTTCAATCTCGCATCGTAGGAGGAACAAAGACATATTTATCATTGAGGACGCGCAACAGAGAGAGGGAGAAGAGAAAGAAGAGCAAAAAAGAGGAAGGAGGAGAGGTGGACACGAAATTCAGCAAAGGACTGCCCATGACTGCATTAGCAAAACAGAAAAGATTGAGAAATCTGAGAGAAAGGCAGGTCGGAGGTTAGTGGAGGGTCGATCCCCTGATCTGTTTGGAGCTATGAACAATCAGAACCGGCCAATCAAATCTGTTGGACTGGGAAGAGTTATTTTAGTGCGGTGTTGAGCAGCAAAACTCAAATACAGAAAGAGCTCGTGTGTCGAGTTTGTGAGGGGAGGTGGGTAGGATTTCGAGTCTTTTCCAAGATTTAAATCGTCAACAAATACACCAAAAAAAAAGGCTGTGCTTGGAGAGAAGGGGACATCCCACTAAATCCTCTCTTTCAACCTTCCAAAAGGTGTTTAGCATTCGTAACATAGAATATGTACAGCAGGGAAAAGGGCCATTCGGCCCAGCACATCAGTGTTGACCACAAAGCAACTCTCCAGCATAACCCAGCTCTTGGTCCGTAGCCCTGTACGGTACTGCACTTCCAGGACATATTCAGGTGTATTGTCGAAGGTGATGAAGGTCCCTTCCTCTACCACCCTTTCAGGCAGCGAGATCCAGCTCCTCACCACCCACTGGATGAAAATATTTCTTCCCAACTCTCTTCTCGTCTTTCTCTCACTTAGTTAAAATCTATGCCCCAATGGTTATTGACTTCTCCGCAAAGGGGCACAGGTGCTTCCTATCCACTCTATCTGGGCACCTCGTAATTTTGTTCACCTCAATTAAATCACCCCTACAGCGCCTATACTTCCTCAGGAAACTAAGGAAATTCGGCATGTCCACACTGACTCTTACCAACTTTTACAGGTGCACCATAGAAAGCATCCTATCAGGCTGCATCACAGCCTGGTATGGCAACTGCTCAGCCCAGGACAGTAAGAAACTACAGAGAGTCGTGAACACAGCCCAGTCCATCACACGAACCTGCCTCCCATCCATTGACTCCATCTACACCTCCCGCTGCCTGGGGAAAGCGGGCAGCATAATCAAAGACCCCTCCCACCCGGCTTACTCACTCTTCCAACTTCTTCCATCGGGCAGGAGATACAGAAGTCTGAGAACACGCACAGACTCAAAAACAGCTTCTTCCCCGCTGTTACCAGACTCCTGAATGACCCTTGTCATGAGAATGTCACTTTAAGAAATGTTTGGCTGCTCATTTACTGCAGTGATGTCAGAGTGTGGGTGGAGCTGAGCTCTGGCTCTGCTTTTTAGTTTCACTTTGAGAAAAGCTTCGGTGTGTCTGTGTTTTTTTGGTTTGTTTCAGTGTTGGAGCTGAAGTCAGACAAATTAGGTGTACTGTTGTTCTCTCTGCCATGAAAAGACTATCTCTTGATCATTTGGTGAAATCAGAATTATAAATGTTTTCAGTAGTGAATGTAAACCTGATGTGCTTCGGTTAAAAGGTGTTTCTTTTGTCTTCTGGATGTTGTTTGGGAAGTTAAGGATTACTTAGTGTTGTATTCTTTGGGGGTTGTATTTGAATTAATGGTTGCGAAGATGTTTACTGTCTGTTTTAAAAAAGGTTAACTTGAGTTCATGGAATAAACATTGTTTTGCTTTAAAAAATACTTTTCCATTTCTGCTGTACCACACCTGTAGAGTGGGCCGCGTGCTCCCCATAACCACAATCTATTAAACGTTGTGGATCAGGTGAACTCCATGATACACTTTGGGGTCCTCTAAACCCTGGCCCATAACACCCTCTTATGGACGGAACTGATCTCTTCACACATCTTCTCTACTGAGTACTACTGCACTCCTGTATGCTTCACCCGATATCTGTGTCTGTGTATTTACATTGTGTATTTATCGTATGTCCTCTGTTTTGCATGTATGGAATGATCTGACTGGACTGTATGCAGAACAATACGTTTTACTGTATCTCGTTACATGTGTTAATAAAACAAATAATAATAAGAATCGCTTGTTGTCACAAGTAGGCTTCAATGAAGTTACTGTGAAAATCCAATCCAATCCTGTGTTGCAAAGAAAGCAATCCCAGACGATCCAATCTTTCCAGCAAGGTGACATCCTCGCTACCCTCTCCAATGCGTGAATGTGTTTACCCCCTGACTATAAATGGTGAGGAGACCACAAGCGGTCTCCTAGTCTTTTACACAGTTCCAGCATAACCTGCCTGCTCATACTCAATAGGTTAAATTCTACAGGCTCCCGACATCCGCCCTCCACTATCCACCATGCCCCCCGCACAGCCCCCTCCCCAGGATCTGCCAGCCCGGCCCCAAAGAGGCCACCCGAATGTCCGGGTCCATCGCCGAACATCGCCCCGTCGGTTTACCTGCAGTACCGGCAGTGGCCACCGCTCCTGCTGGTGGTGCCGGAATGCAGAGCTACTGCCCTCCCAATTGGTTGCTAGGTCTACGAAGCAGGACCTTCTCCTAAAAGATGGGCAGAAGTCCCGCCTCACACTAATTAAAGGGCCGTCGCCCCCCCAAAAAGTAAAGGGGGCCGAGCTGAAGGAGCAGTGCTGGGCTTGACCTTGACATTTACCCTGGTGCGCAGAGAGCCCCGGATCCAGCACTATTTCACAGCCAGAAATAAAGCATTCTGGATTATGTACCATTCATGGTAACTGATTGGTGTTGGATTGAAAGCCAATGTCCAGGACTCAAAGACCATCTCATTGGCATCGCATTTCCAATTCTCAACATCATCGCAAGGACAATTAGAAACAGGCGCCTGCCAAAGGATTGAGTAACACAGACAAAACGTCTTCCTTTCTCCTCCTCTTCGACCTGGGAACGAGGCCAGCCTGACCAAAGAGCGTCTTTGTCTACGGATGTGCGTTTCTGCTTCTTCCTGCCAAATGCTGAGTTCGAAATGAAATCGCCTGGCAGCTTCTGTACCCACTGGGCACCAGGACACGGTGCAAAGAGACTCTTTATTTGATTGTGTACAAGGTTACTCGCTGTCTCGTGACTATGGCTTGATTCAGACTGTTTCCCGTAACACGAGGAGAGTCACAATCCGCAGACAGTTGTATTGTTCCTCACATTAGGGTCAGGGGTGTTCAGTGATTTGGGCATTCCAATCGGGATGGAGCGGGCCTTAGGAAGGGGGCGGGCAGAGGTTTTGGGGCCCCGTGCGGGTGTGTGAGACACCCAGTATATGAAGTAAAACCCATATCAATCTGGTGCCGTCCAGGGCTCACACACCAGATGCGGATGCCGTTCCTTGTCTTTCAATTAGACACTTCACAGCCTTCTGGACCCAACATTGTGTTCAACAATTTCAGACTGCAACCTCTGATCCTCTGTTTTGCTTCCTTCTCTTTGCTCTGGTCTTAATATTTTTTTTCTCATTTTTGACTTTAGACAATAACGCTTCAGAATTCCGTCATCACATCTCCTCTGAGCCCGACCTCTGCTTCTGGACGTGTCCCATACTACTTCCATTGGCTCTGTCCCTTCAATCAGATGCCAATTAATTTTTAAAATACTTTTATTCTCCTCCTTTTTCACATTTTCTCCCAAATTTACACCCGCCAACAATAAACAATAATCAGTAACAAATATGTCAATCCCCATATCAATAACAACGATCCCATCCTCCCACCAAACCCCAAACATTCGCCCGCATGTTTACATAAACAAATGACAAAAAGGAATCAGGAATCACCCATAGTCGCCATTAACACACACAGCCCCCCTTCCCCCCAACCCTCCCCCCACCCACCCCAACTAATGTTTGATGTTATCCAGTTCTTGAAAGTGCATAATGAATAATGCCCATGAATTGTAGAACCCCTCCGAGCTTCCCCTCAGTTCAAACTTAACCTTCTCAAGAGTCAGGAATTCCAACAAGTCCCCCCACCACGCCAGGGCACAGGGTGGAGAGGTTGATCTCCACCCTAATAGGATCCCCCTTTGGGCGATCAACGAGGCGAAGGCTACAACCTCTGCCTCCGCCCCCGTTTCCAACCCCGGCTGGTCCGACACCCCGAATATGGCCTCCCAGGGGCCCGGGTCCAGTTTCACGTGCACCACTTTAGAAATTACCCTAAAAACCTTCTTCCAGTAATCCTCCAGCTCTGGACAGGACCAAAACATATGAACGTGATTAGCACACCCCCCCCCCCCCCCCCCCCCCGCCGCCACCCCCCCCCCCCCCCCCGCCGCCCACCCCCCCCCCCCCCCCCCCACCCCCCCCCCCCCCCCCCCCCCCCCCGCCGCCGCAACATTCACACACATCTTCTACTCCTTCAAAGAATCAGTTCATCCTCGCCCTCGTGAGGTGTGCTTTGTATACCACCTTCAGCTGTATCAGCCCCAACCTCGTGTCCTCCCACCTCGCCTTGATCCCTATCCCTTCCAGCGGTGCCTTCTCCTCCTCCAAAATAGCTCCGTAAACCGCTGACACTACCTCATTCTCCAATCCCCCTGTCGTCAGCACCTCCTCCAGCAACGTGGAGGCCGGCTCCATCGGGAAGCTCTGTATCTCCTTTCTGGCAAAATCTCGAACCTGCATGTATCTAAACATTTCCCCCTGCTCCAGCCCATACTTCGCTTCCAGCTCCTTCAATCCTGCAAACCGACCCCCAAGAAACAAATCTTTTAAGAGACCCAATCCCCTTCTCCTGCCATTTCCGAAAATTTCCATCCCACTTCCCTGGCTCAAATCTGTGGTTCCTCCGAATCGGCGTTTCCCTTGACCCTGCCCCCAACCCGAAGTGTTGGTGAAACTGCCTCCAAATTCTCAATGAAGCTATTATTACCGGACTCCCTGAGTATTTCCCCGGGGCCATCGGGAGCGGCGCTGTTGCTAGTGCTTTCAATCCCGACCCCCTGCACAAACTCTCCTCCATTCTGACCCACTGCAATAATATCTCAATGAATGTCTCCCGTCACAAAATTTCTCTTTTGTTCTATTTTCACCCCGCCCCTTTTCAAATAGTTAAATAAAGTGCATTTCTAACTTTCCTCAGCTCTGATGTAAGGTCATGACCTGAAGCGCTTCTCTCTCCACAGATTCCGCCAGACCTGCTGAGTATGTGCGAGTCCTTCCTGTTATATCTTTTGTTAACATTTATTTTCATTTTGGTCCGTGGACCCATCATCAGGGTGTGCCTTCAAGCAGAAGCCTAAGTTAAAACAGCCTGCTTACCGGCTGCCCAGACTTCACACTTTAACCACTAAAAATACTTTTTTTTTTAAAGCCATGTTGGGTCTTGTATTATCACAGAACATTCTGGAAAAACTCATCAGATCCGACAGCAGCTGTGGAGAGATAATCAATGGAGATGAAATGAAGATCGCTTATTGTCACAAGTAGGCTTCAAATGAAGTTACTGTGAAAAGCCCCTAGTCGCCACATTCCAGCACCTGTTCGGGGAGGCTGGTACGGGAATCGAACCGTGCTGCTGGCCTGCCTTAGTCTGCTTTCAAAGCCAGCGATTTAGCCCTGTGCTAAACAGCCCCTGTACATCAGATAACATTGTGGATACGATTCAACAGAAATATTTCGAAGAGCGATCTCGGGCACGTTTGCCGGGGTATTCCGCGACGGCTGCAGCGCCGGGATGAAGATCGCTAATCGACTTAGCCGTCATTTGGGGCCTCATGGCAGACACCACGCCTCCAACGCTGGGGAGCTGAGCTCGCCTCCAGCACTGACCCCCAGAGATTGGGCGCCATTATAAAAAGCTGCCCCGATCTCTACACCCCCCTCCCCCACCCTTTTGTGACACCGCCTTCACCACACCCAACCTTCCTGCAGCCCCTTCATACACCCGCCCCCTTTTCATGTGGAAACCAGTGCTAATCGCTGCCTGGTTGAGGTCTAGTTGAGTGGGGCAGGCGCGGCCGTTGGCTCCCGGGCATTGAGCGAATGCAGGGTCGGGATATTTAAGTGAGCCTACTGCTCAAAATTAAGATCCCGCTGGGCGGAGCCAGTCGGGTGACTCGCGATCGACCTGGCACCCGTTATGAAGCCCGATTTGGGGCTCTCCCGGGATTCACCCTTCGCGCCTGGGTGAATCGTGCACCCTTTGAGTCCACATCAAGCTGAAGTGGGGTAAAAACATGTTTTATTGTGTTGTGTTTGCCCTAACCTAGAGACATCTTTATCTGCAAGTCTCCCATTACCAAATCAGCAATCAAAGTCTGATGGACCTCGAGTATTTACTTGCAATCAGAACTTTTAAGGCCTTAAAAAGGGCTTAAAAGACCCTCGGCTCTGCCAGCCCCACTTTGGGAAGGAGGGGTAGGTTATTGAGAGGGGTCAGAGGAGATTTATCAGAATGGTTCCAGCGATGAGGGATTTCAGCACGGGCAGCATGGTAGCACACGTAGCTAGCACTGTGGCTTCATAGCGTCAGGGTCCCGGGTTCGATTCCCCGCTGGGTCACTGTCTGTGAGGAGTCTGCATGTTTTCCCCGTGTCTGCGTGGGTTTCCTCCGGGTGCTCTGGTTTCCTCCCACAGTCCAAAGACGAGCAAGGTTAGGTGGATTGGCCATGCAAAATTGCCCTTAGTGGGTTATGGGCATCGGTAGAAGTGAGGACTTAAGTGGGTCGGTGCAGACAAGATGGGCCGAATGGCCTCCTTCTGCACTGTATGGTCTATGTATCTAGCTCCAAGGTTATCAGGGTTGGAGAATCCGGGGTTGTTCTCAATGGGGAAAAGGAGATTGAGGGGCGACTTGACGGCGCTCCAAGAGGCTGTGACAGGTTAGACAAGGCAGGCAAGGTTGTACAAGGAACACAGATTCAGGATTTTGGACAAGAGGAATTGTGTGGAAGAATGTTTCTGAGGCGGTGAATCTAATGACCTGGAACTCTCAACCTATGAGCCGGTCGTAGAGGCAGTCAATGATTTCAGAAAGAATGTGGGTGGGCACTTGAGGAAGTAGAGCAGGGAGGGGGCAGGGAGTGACTGGATTGTGTTATAGAGGGGCCAGTATGGACTTGCAGGACTGAATGGCCTTCTTCTCATGCCCCAGAAAGACACTTAACACCTTTTATCAGCACCTTAAATACATTTCACCTTCAAAAATAATACATTGCACATTACAGGATTTAATGCTCCTGTTATTATGAAACAGGACATGAACTGACTTAGCGTCAGTGAAGCCATGGGAGGCCCTGATAATATTAATACAGATTCTCAGCTGTCTCTGTGCCAAGGATCCACAGAAGGAAGGTGGGCTGACACCTGTTATTCTCCGTATGTCATGTTCCTGATCTCAGCACGTACCCCGATGACAGAGCCAGGCGGAAGCGAAGCATTTCCCAAAGAGGAATGAGGAGGCAGAGCGAAATCTCAACGTTTAGCGACCCTGGTGGCTGCCCGTCAACTTCAGAAAGAGGCCTCCAGGCTCACTGAGCCTGGGGCTGTGTCGCACTGAAGGGACATACATTGGGGGGGGCAAGAAGGAGGGAGGGATGGAGGGAGGAGCAAGAGGGAGGGAGGGAGGGAGGGAGGAGCAGGAGGGAGAGAGGGAGGGAGGGAGGAGCGAGAGGGAGGGAGGGAGGGAATGAGGGAGGAGTGAGGGAGGAGTGCGAAGTAGGGAGAGGGAGGGAGGGAGGAGCGAGAGGGAGGGAGGGAGGAGCGAGAGGGAGGGAGGGAGGAGCAAGAGGGAGGGGAGAGAAGGAGGGAGGGAAGAGCGAGAGGGAGGAAGGGAGGGTGAGAATGAGGGAGGGAGGAAGGAGCAAGAGGGAGGGATAGATGAGCAAGAGAGAGGGAGATGGAAACGAGGGAGGGAGGGAGGGGGAGCAGGTGGGAGGGAGGTGGAGTGAGAGTGAGGAGCAAAAGGGAGGGAGGGAAGAAAGGACAGAGGAGCGAGGAGGGAGGAGCGAGAAGGAGGGAGGGAGGGTGAGAATAAGGGAGGGAGGGAGGAGCGAGAGGGAGGGAAGGAAGGAGGGAGCGTGAGAATGAGGGAGGGAGGGAGGAACGAGATGGAGGGAGGTAGGAACGAGAGGGAAGGAGGAAGGAGGGAGGGTGAGAATGAGGGAGGGAGGGAGGAGCGAGAGGGAGTGAGGGAGGAGCAAGAGTGAGGAAGAGAGGGATGGAGGGAGGAGCGTGAAGGAGGGAGGGAGGAGCAGGAGGGAGAGAGGGAGGGAGGGTGAGAATGAGGGAGGGAGGAGCGGGAGGGAGGGAGGAGCGAGAGGGAGGGAGGGAGGGTGAGAATATGGGAAGGGAGGAGAACGAGGGAGGGAGGGAGGAGCAAGAGGGAGGGAGGGGAGGAGCGAGAGGGAGGGAGGGAGGAGCGAGAGGGAGGGAGGGAGGAGCAGGAGGGAGAGAGGGAGGGAGGGTGAGAATAAGGGAGGGAGGAGAACGAGGGAGGGAGGAGCAAGAGGGAGGGAGGAGAGGGAGGGAGGGAGAGAGGGAGGGAGGGAGGGAGGGAGGAGAGGGAGGGAGGGAGGGAGGAGTGGGAGGGAGGGAGGGAGTGGAGGGAGGGAGGGGAGGGAGGGAGGAGAGGGAGGACAGGGAGGGAGGGAGGGAGGGGAGAGAGGGACGAGAGAGAGGGAGGGAGGGAGGAGAGAGAGGGAGGGAGGGAGGGAGGGGAGAGAGGGAGGAGAGAGAGGGAGGGAGGAGAGAGAGGGAGGGAGGAGAGAGAGGGAGGGAGAGAGAGGGAGGGAGGGGGGAGAGAGAGAGGGAGGGAGGAGGATAGAGGGAGGGAGGGGGAGAGAGAGTGGGAGGGAGGGAGGGAGAGAGGGAGGGAGAGAGGGAGGGAGAGAGAGGGAGGGAGGGAGGGAGGGAGAGAGAGGGAGGGGAGGGAGGGAGGGAGGGGAGGGAGGGGAGGGAGGGGAGGGAGGGGGGAGGGAGGGAGGAGAGGGAGGGAGGGAGGAGAGGGAGGTAGGAGGGAGAGAGAGAGAGAGAGAGAGAGAGAGGGAGGGAGGGAGGGGAGGGGAGGGAGGGAGGGAGGGGAGGGGGAGGGAGGAGAGGGAGGGAGGTAGAAGGAAGAGAGAGAGAGAGAGAGGGGGAGGAAGGAGGAGAGCGAGGGAGGAGATCGAGGGAGGGGAGGGAGGAGAGGGAGGGAGGAGAGGGAGGGAGGAGAGGGAGGGAGGAGAGGGAGGGAGGAGAGGGAGGGAGGGGAGGGAGGGAGAGGGAGGGAGGGGAGGGATGGAGAGGGAGGGAGGGAGAGGGAGGGAGGGAGGGAGAGGGAGGGAGAAGGAGGGAGGGAGTGGGAGGGAGGGAGAGGGAGGAAGGGAGAAGAGGGAGGGGGAGAGATGGAGGGAGGGGAGAGAGAGGGAGGGAGGGAGGAAGGGAGAGAGCGGGAGGGTGGGAGGGGGCGAGAGGGAGGGAGGGAGAGAGAGTGAGGGAGGGAGAGGGACGGAGGAGGGAGAGGGAGGGAGGAGGGAGAGGGAGGGAGGGAGGAGGGAGGGAGAGGGAGAGAGGAGGGAGGAGGGAGGAGGGAGGAGGGAGAGAGAGGGAGGGAGGGAGGGAGCAGAGAGAGAGGGAGGGTGGGAGGGAGAGAGAGGGAGGGAGGGAGAGAGAGTGAGGGAGGGAGAGGGAGGGAGGGAGGAGGGAGAGGGAGGGAGTGAGGAGGGAGAGGGAGGGAGGAGGGAGAGAGGGAGGGGGAGGAGAGAGGAAATGGGAGGGAGGGAGGAGGGAGAGGGAGGGAGGAGGGAGGGAGGGAGAAGGAGGGAGGGATGAGGGAGAGAGAGAGGGAGGGAGGAGAAAGAGAAAGGGAGGGTGAGAATGAGGGAGGGAGGGTTAGAATGAGGGAGAGAGGGAGGGAGGGAGGGTGAGAATGAGGGAGGGAGGGAGGGTGAGAATGAGGGAGGGAGGGAGGGTGAGAATGAGGGAGGGAGGGTGAGAATGAGGGAGGGAGGGTGAGAATGAGGGTGGGAGGGTGAGGAGATGAGGGAGGGAGGGTGAGATGAGGGAGGGAGGGTGAGAATGAGGGAGGGAGGGTGAGAATGAGGGAGGGAGGGTGAGAATGAGGGAGGGTGGGTGGGAGGGTGAGAATGAGGGCGGAGGGTGAGAATGAGGAGGGAGGGTGAGAATGAGGGAGGGATGGTGAGAATGAGGGAGGGAGGGAGGGTGAGAGTGAGGGTGGGTGGGTGTGTGGGGGAGGGTGAGATGAGGGTGGTGGGTGTGAATGAGGGAAGGAGGGTGAGAATGAGGCAGGGTGTGATGAGGGAGGGAGGGTGAGAATGAGGGAGGGAGGGTGAGATGAGGGAGGAGGGTGGAATGAGGGAGGGAGGGTGAGAATGAGGGTGGGTGGGGGGGGTGAATGTGGGTGGGAGGGGGTGAATGAGGTGGGTGGGAGGTGTGGGTGAGGGTGGGAGGGTGAGAGGGTGGGAGGGTGAGAATGAGGGAGGGAGGGTGAGAATGAGGGAGGGTGGGTGTGATGGGGAAGGTGGGTGTGAATGAGGGAGGGTGAGATGGTGGGGGATGAGAATGTGGTGGGTGGGTGAGAATGAGGGAGGGAGGGTGAGAATGTGGAGGGTGGGTGGGTGTGTTGAAGGGTGAGAATGTGGGACGGAGGGAGTGAATGAGAGAAGGAGGGTGTGAATGAGGAGGGAGGGAGAGAATGGTGGGTGGGTGGGGTGTGAATGTGGGTGGGAGGGTGAGATGGAGGGTGGGTGGGTGGATGAAGGGGGTGAGGGTGAGATTGAGGGAGGGTGGGAGTGAATGAGGGTGGGTGGGTGAGAATGAGGGAGGGAGTGAATGAGGGTGGGTGAGAATGAGGGGGGAGGGAGGATGAGGGTGGGAGAGATGGGGTGGGTGGGAGGGAATGAGGAAGGGAGGGAGTGAATGTGGGTGGGAGGGTGAGCATGAGGGTGGGTGGGTGAGAATGAGGGAGGGTGGGTGAGAATGAGGGAGGGAGGGTGAGAATGAGGTGGGAGGGTGGGTGGAATGGGGTGGGTGGGAGGGTGTGATGTGGGTGGGAGGTGGGTGAGAATGAGGGAGGTTGGGTGAGATGTGGGAGGGAGGGTGAGAATGAGGGAGGGAGGGAGAAGCGAGAGGGAGGGAGGGAGAAGCGAGAGGGAGGGAGGGAGAAGCGAGAGGGAGGGAGGAGGGAGGGGGAGCAGGCAGGGGGATGTGGTGGGCGGGAGGAGCAAGAGTGAGAATGAGGGAGGGAGGGTGAGAATGAGGGAGGGAGGGTGAGAATGAAGGAGGGAGGGAGGGTGAGAATGAGGGAGGGAGGGAGGGTGAGAATGAGGGAGGGAGGGAGGGTGAGAATGAGGGAGGGAGGTAGGGTGAGAATGAAGGAGGGAGGGTGAGAATGAGGTAGGGAGGGAGAGAATGAGGGAGGGAGGGAGAGAATGAGGGAGGGAGGGAGAGAATGAGGGAGGGAGGGAGAGAATGAGGGAGGGAGGGTGAGAATGAGGGAGGGAGGTAGGGTGAGAATGAGGGAGGGAGGGGAGGGAGTGAGTGAGGGTGAGAATGAGGGAGGGTGAGAATGAGGGAGGGAGGGAGGGTGAGAATGTGGGAGGGAGGGAGGGTGAGAATGAGGTAGGGTGAGAATGAGGGAGGGAGGTAGGGTGAGAATGAGGGAGGGAGGTAGGGTGAGAATGAGGGAGGTAGGGTGAGAATGAGGGAGGGAGGGAGAGAATGAGGGAGGGAGGGAGGGAGGGTGAGATTGAGGGAGGGGAGGGAGGGTGAGAATGAAGGAGGGGAGGGTGAGAATGAAGGAGGGAGGGAGAGAATGAGGGAGGGAGGGAGAGATTGAGGGAGGGAGGGTGGGAGGGTGAGAATGAGGGTGGGAGGGAGGGTGTGAATGAAGGAGGGAGGGTGGGTGAGAATGAGGGAGGGAGGGAGTGAGTGAGGGTGAGAATGAGGGGAGGGTGAGAATGAGGGAGGGGTGAGAATGTGGGAGGGTGAGAATGAGGGAGGGTGAGAATGAGGGAGGGAGGGAGGGTGAGAATGAGGGAGGGAGGTAGGGTGAGAATGAGGGAGGGAGGGTGAGAAGCGAGAGGAAGGGAGGGAGAAGCGAGAGGGAGGGAGGGAGAAGCGAGAGGGAGGGAGAGAGGGAGGGGAGCAGGCAGGGGATGTGGTGGGCGGGAGGAGCAAGAGGCGGGGAGGGATGGAGGAGCGAGAAGGAGGGAGGGATGGAGGAACGAGAGGGAGGGAGAAGGAAGAGGATGAAGGCCAAATTAAATGAGGATGAATAAATGGGGTAGGAAAGGAGAATGTATCTCTCCCTTTGACAAAAATGAGGCGGCTTGATTAACGCAGGGACAATTGGAGGGGGATAGAGATAAACCCTTTCATCTCCATGGCCTCTTAATGACACGGTCAAAATGGACTACACAAATCGATTGTAACACACCAAGATGGTACTCAAATTCAGGAATCTTTCAAAAGATTTCAATTGGAAAGAAAAACAATAGAAACTGTGGCTAGAGTTCTTTTGAAAATTGAAAAGTAGCCCTAGTTATTTTAATAGTGAGTGAAATGTTCTGGGGAATGTTAAACTTATTTCACCTGTAAGAAAATGTGCTAATCGTGTGAAATCGGTCTGTATAGATTCAGCATGTACACAGCACAGGATGAATTAGAGTGTGCCCTGAGACACAGGGGTGCCTAAATAACACACATCACAATCCTTCCAGAAAGAATCGTCTGGTATTATTAAAAAGATCATTTCTATTTTCTCAGTAACAGGCGTTTAGGAGAGTTTGAGTCCTCAACAATAACAACATGACAGGTTATATATTTAAAATCCATTTTGGAGAAGGGGGGGGGGGGGGAGAGAATGGTCAGAAACACCCCCTTGGGGGAAAAAACATGTGATGCTAAATATAATTCAACATGCATCATTGATCTGTTTTTCTGCCTGGTCTTGCCATCTTGCGGGGGCTGGTTCAAGCCCCTCTCGTTGAGCAGAAGGGGCTGAACAATGGGAGAGACAGACAGCAGCAGCAGCCTTGCATGGGTTGCAATCTGCGTCGTTGAAAGAGTACCAGACATGGCAGAGAGAGAGAAAAAAACATGTAACCAACCCCACATCGCTGGTAGATGGAGCATCAGATGTTGCCCCCTTTGCCTCTGCCTTTCCTTCAATGCTAATCTGGGAGGAAAACAGCAATTAAACAGGAGCCACCGCGCCTCTGTCAAAACACCATCTTTAAACGTGTCAATATCCCTGGGACCAGCGCCCTTCCCAATCCTCAGAAATTCCCATCTGCAGCGGCTGTTGCAATTTCATCCGTGTGTTGCACTGCGGACCCATTGCTACATTTACTGGAGATTTCCGGCAATCCTACCCAAAGCTCCTGCGTCTGGTCCTGTCTGTGCTGCCTTGTCTTGTCCTGTGCTGTGTTGTCCTGATGTGTTTCGTTCTAAAGTCATTCAGCAGAATCTCAAGACTGTGGCTAGACCGTCACAGTCTGCGTCACTCTCTCACACACACACACACACACTCCCCCTGGGCACTTGTTCAGCTCGTCAGCCAGTCACTGCTGTGTGCACCCCAGGCTGCAAATTCTAGAAAGCACCTCCCTTCCATTCAGGTGATGCTGACAGATTGGCAATAGGGACAAATATTCCGGCTGACAACATACCTGCAACACCACCAACCCCTCGTGATAGGTTTCATGCACAACCGCCCGCTCAATAATATATCTTTGAAAATAAACATATATTCAGGTTGTTTATAAAATTCAAGGATTTTCCCACAACCCAAAATGATATGCAGGGTAGGTGAATTGACCGTGCTAAATTGCCCTTAATTGGAAAAAAAGAATTGGGTGCTCTATAAAAATTAAATTAAATTAAAGGTGTTCACGGCGCAATTTTAACTGATTTTTCACAAAATAATCCCATGTTCCCAGAATAACAAATTTACGTCCATTAACTGTTAAATTTGGTACCATGGGCCTTGTGTTTCATTGTCCTATCATTTTAAGTGGCGGAAGCGCTGGTTACGTTGTATGTGGTCTTTCAACACTGCTATCTACCTCCCCCCAAAAATGCACCCTAGACCAGTGGTGGGCCCAGGGGCCACACGCGGCCCATCTGGGTTCTGAATGCGGCCCCCACGAGACGTTATGTTGACCGTTCCCCGCGCACAGGGTCATCACATTCCAACCGTGTCGGTTTTTTTCCTACTGGTATGGCTGAAGTGATTCGCATATAAAGCGATGGTTAGTGAGGTGAGGTGCGTGCTGTTTGCTCACAACGTTCACTGTGAGAGCCGTGCACGCCCTCTGTGCCGAAAGTGCAAATATTCCTTTTGTTTTTACCATTAGAAGTTGATGACCATACTATTATATAAATGATGAAGCATTTTCTGTAACTCATTATGAAATACGTGGCGTGTATTAGAATCATAGAATCGCTACAGCACAGAAGAAGGCCATTTGGCCCATCGAGTCTGCACTGACCCTCCAAAAGAGCACTGGATCTACTTAATTGTATTCATGGGGCCATTGTTAGTGGACAAGCCCAATTTCAACCTTGCGGACCCCTGAGATGAAGGAGGACCACCCAATAGCTCACTCACTGGCCTAGGCCCTTTAGTCCTTTAAATAAATCCACCACACCGCCTACCTTCAGTTGTACAGGGCATTGGTGAGGCCCACATCTCCAGTACTGCCTTTTGGTCTCCATGTTTAAGGAAAGAAGTAAATGTGTTGGAGGCGGTTCAGAGGAGGTTGACTAGATTGATACCTGGAATGAACGGGTTGTCTTATGAGGATAGTTTCCACTGGAGTTTAGAAGAGTGAGGGGGGGTGATTTGATTGAAGTGTAGAAGATCCTGAACGGTGACAAGGAGGATGTGGAAAAGATGTTTCCCCCCTTGTGGGTGAGCCCAGAACTAGGGGGCACGGGTTTAAAATTAGGGGCCCGCCCTTGTAGGACGGAGATGAGGAGATTTGTCCCCTCTCAGAAGGTTGTGCAACTTTGGAACTCCGCCTCAGAAGGTGCTGGAAGAGGGGGGGGGGTCATTGAATATTTTTAAGACTGAGGTGGATTGATTCCTGTTAGACAAGGTCATCGGTGGGGGGGGGGGGGATAGATGGGGAATGTGGAACCCGACACAAACAGATCAGTGATGGTCTTATTGAATGGCGGAGCAGGCTCAAGGGGCCTCTTCTGCACCTACTTTGTATGTTTGTGCCTCCTTTTCCTTTCTAATTTCCTTCGATCTGTGATCGCTGTAAAATCTATACTTATTTTTCCCACAACTCCGCACTCAAGCCTCAAAAATTAGGTTTGTGCCCCTTCAGCGGCACTGAAGCAACACTAACCAACGTCGCACCCTATGGGACTGCAGCCACCCGCTCTTCGCGCTTCTTAACCTGCCTGCAGCCTCTGACATGATGGAGAACACCAAGCTGCACATGCTTTTTCCCTATTGTCCAGCTGGAATGGGGCTGCCTTCACTCTGTTCCATTCTTATCCATTCAGTTGTAACCAGAGCTCTTATCCGCCAACACATTCTCTTCTTGTAAACAGCACATTCCATCTGCATTCCCATAGGATCAGTCCTTGCCGCCTCATTTCTCAACTAAATGATATAATCTGAAAACACAAAGCCAACGGCATCCAGTTTTACCTCACCAAAGTCCCTCTCAACCCTTCCACCTCCATCTGAATTGTCATGTTGCCTTTCTGACACTGGATTATCAGAAATTTCCTTCAATTAAATATGATGAAGACGAAAACCATTGCCTTTGTTCCCCGCCACAGACTCTGCTCACTTACCACCGATACTATCCCTTTCTTGGGCCACTCTTTTGAGGATGAACCAGAATGTTTTCATCTTTGGGATCTGTGATCAATGTAGGATTTTCAGACATATTGTATTATATGTATTTGATGCAGAAAGGGTTAAAAGTCTAGATTAGTGTGAGTATGATTGTTGAAGTCATGTTTTTAAAAAATCCTGGTTTGAAAGGCAGTTAGGCTTTTTGTAATTAAAGCGTCATAGAAGTTGGGCGAATGGAATTTTGTTTATGTAAAGAAGGTTCCCTGGGGATTATATAATTAGAGACATTGTATTTAGTTTTAGTAAGATGTTGTTGTGAATGGGAGCCAGAGGCTGAAGCAATCAGGTGTTGAGTTTACAGTTTTCAGGTTTAGTTAAAGTGTTCGGTGGACAGACAAGCAGCTTTTCTGAAAGCAGAGAGATTTGCCTGTGAACAGGACAGAAGCAGTTTCTCAAAGGCAGGCAGGTTAGCCAGTAACTTGAGACAGGCAGGAATCTGTAAGCTGGTTCCTGAAGAATATCTATTTCTCAAAGCAGGCTTTCCAAGACATCTCTATTAAGCAAGTATTCCTGGGTCTGCTAACTGTATTTAAAAATGGATTTTGACCCGAGATGGGTGTTGTTTGAGTTGAGATAAAGATAGCAGCTATTGTTTCATTTTATTGTTCAGCATTGTTTAACTGGTAATTGTAAGTTATTGTCTTTATGATATTAAGTTAATAATACTGCATTGGTAATAATATTGTTTTAATATATCAGATCCCTGTGTGTGTGTGGAATCATTCCTGGAGTAAATTATCCTTTTCTCACAGCCTTACAAATTAAGTAAAACATTGGGGGTTTCTGTCCTGTATATAGCAACTGTTGGGATCTGGTCCAGGATTGTAATAGATCCTATTTGTCCCTGAGCTCAGCCGATAAACGCAAATCTGCTCCATCGCCAAAACCGCCTACTTCCCTGTCCATGGTATCACTCATTTCTGCACCTGTGTCAGCACATTTAATTCTGAAACTCTCATCCATTCCTTCACTACCTCCAGACTTGACTATCCCAATAGTTTTCGGATTGGCCTCCCATCTTCCCATCTTCCATCTTCCTTTAAATTTCAGTTCATCAAAATTTTTGATGCTCATATCTTGACTGGCACCAAGTCCCATTCACCCATGTGCTCACTGACCTCCTTGGCTCTCTCAATCCAGCATTGGATTTAAAATGTTCTTCTCTGAGTTCAAACCTGTTTATGGCTTCACCCCTTTCCTTGTCATTAATCCCACAACCCTCCAAGAACTATTCATTGCATCAATTCCAGCATCTTCTCTAATTTCCTGTGTGCCAACATCCAACTTGGCCCCAAAACTCTAAAATTCCTTTCTTAAACCCCTCTTACCACCTCACTCCTCCTGTCTCAATAGCTCCTTGTGCGATTCAGTGTCACGTTCAGTTAGGTAATGTTCTTACAAAGCATCTTCTGATGTTTTACTGTATTGGCAGCGCTATGTAAATTCACGTCATTGTTGTAAATACAGAATAATTAATTAACTGTGACAGATTATAGATATATAGAAAACCATCGATTATTTGGCTGTGACGTCTGTAAATATGGACTAATTTATCATCCCATTAGAACATTTTGTGAAAATTAAATAATTCATTAACTATAAGACTGTAAATATGGAATAATTCATCAACTGTAACAGGTTAAATGTGGAATAAATGCTTATTTGCAAATGTAGAGTAATCAATTATCTAACTGTAACAGGTTAAGAATTGAAGTATATTCATTAATTATAAGACTGTAACTTTGGAATAGTTCAATATCTAACTGCAACATTCTGAAATGAAAGTGTGACAGTTGACATAGCAAATGCAATATATTGATACTACAATTGACAATTTCACTTACAGAAAGTCTTCTTCTTCTTCGATGATTACTCGCGAATGAGTGTGATTGTCCACCTAAGAAATTCCGTGTTATTGGTCACTGGTTCTATGGCTGATTAGCCGGACTAGAGCCGAATCTTTGACCGCACACTTGCCAGGTGTTTGGGGGAGGTGGGATCTCGGGATCGGACAATAACAAAGATTTTTTTTAAATAAATTTAGAGTACACGATTCATTTTTTTCCAATTAAGGGACAATTTAGCGTGGCCAATCCACCTACTCTGCACATCTTTGGGTTGTGGGGGCAAATCCTACACAGACACGGGGAGAATGTGCAAACTCCACACGGACAGTGACCCAGAGCTAGGATTGAACCTGGGATCTCGGCGCCGTGAGGCAGCAGTGCTAACCACTGTGTCACCTTGCTGCCCACGACAACAACAAAGTGGGCTGGTTTAGCACACTGGGCTAAATCGCTGGCTTTTAAAGCAGACCAAACAGGCCAGCAGCACGGTTCAATTCCCGTACCAGCCTCCCCAAACAGGCGCTGAAATGTGGCGACTAGGGGCTTTTCCCAGTAACTTCATTTGAAGCCTACTTGTGACAATAAGCGATTTTCATTTCATTTCAAGTTGATCATGTACCATTGGTTTGATTGTGAATGTCTCCACAAAGTCTTGAACTTGTCTTTTTGGCAGAGCAGTGTCTTGGTGTTGACAAGCTGGTGTTCCACACCAGGGTTTGTACATTCCAGGTTCCGAAATGCAGTTTATCTTTGATTTTCTGATCGTAGCTAGATGAGTTGCTGGATACGATTTTCCAACCAGGTTGGGGATGAAATATATTATTTTTGGGGCACCTCTTCCAGCCCTTTCCCCGTGCGGGTGAGCAGAGTGGATCATGAAGAGAACTTAACACTTGATTTGATCTTAGTTTCAGACTAGTTCGGCACAACATTGTGGGCCGAAGGGCCTGTACTGTGCTGTACAGTTCCATGTTCTATGTAACTGCTCAGTCCTGAAGAAAGGTGCCGAAACGTTCTCCTAGTTCTGGTCCAAGAGCAAGACGACTGAGTCAGACTCCACCGCCTACATGCCAGTCGAAGCTAGGGACTTCCAGATCTCACAGTCCTGTCCTCTCGCTGATCACCACAAGCACCGCCTGTGTGTGTAGGGGGTGGGGGGGGGGCTAGTTTCCTCTAGGTGGATGCCTGGTACGGGACATCTTTTAAGGTGGGTTTGCCGTCGCACAATAGCAGACATGTGGTCCAGTTCCAGTGGCGAGGGAACCTCGACTGTTGAGGATCTCCCTCCAGCTGCAGCCTTCATCCTCCATCGCCGCCGTTGATACCAGATGCGTATTTTCCACCTGATCCACCGTTGAGGACTTGTTTTGGATTGCACTTTATCTGGTTCCTCCCCTCTGACCCTACCCTCATGGGCGACCCTGCCAGGAGTTTAAAACTCCCAACGGCATTGCTCTCGGGATCAAAGAAAAATAACCAAAATCTATAGCAAAGGGAAATAATGTTTGTAGATTTCTTTGCTCTTTAATAATTATGTGCTGGATACAATGGAGTACATAGAATGTTCTTTGGTATTGGGTCATTGCTTTAAGCCAGGATTTTTAGGCTGGCGGTGTTTCCTATCCCATCACCTGAAGAGTTGGCAGAGATTTCCTGCCTGCCCCACAGCCATTTCACACTCCAATGACCAATGAACAGGCGAGACCTCCTCCCCTCATTCAGGAGGTAGCACCAATCAGACTGGCCAGCAGTGACAGAAGCTGCAGTTGACAGGGCTGGGACTGCAAAGGGTCCCCAGAGCTTATGTCCTCGGATTCCAGGAAAAGGTACGTTTTGGGGTCTCAGGGCAGGAAGGATAGGGAGGTGGGCTGGGACTGGGATGGGCGCAGACTCAATGGGCCGAATGGCCCCCTTCTGTTGCACTATCGAGATTCTATGATTCTATTCTAAAGTAATCAGGACCACTGCAATGCGGCACCACCTTACTAGGGGTCACCATGGTGCTAAGTTGGAATTGTATTGTGCTGATTGTATGAATCGGAACCGGAGAACTATGGTTCGTAGAGACCAATCTCCCTGTTAAATGCAGGTGCAAAATTGCTGGCAAAGATTTTGGCCACACGCATAGAGGATTGTGCCCCAGGGGTAATAGGGGAGGACCAGACGGGATTTGTTAAGGGACGACGCCTGATGTCCAACATTAGGCAGCTCCTAAATGTGTAAGGACAAGCCAGGTTTGATCAGAGTATTTTAGTCTGTGTCGGGGGACGAGACCAGGGTGGGTGTCCACTCTCCCCACTACTGTTTGCCCTGGCCATAGAGCCTTTGGCAATGGCGCTGAGAGCATCGAACATTTGGAGGGGGATAGTGGGAGGGGGATAGAACATAGGGTCTTGCTCTATGCGGACAATTTGCTCCTTTATATAACAGACCCGTTACTACTGGGTGGCTAATATATCGATGGCTAGGAAATGGGTAGTGGGGGAGGCGTTGGTGTGGGAGCGAGTGGAGGCGGCATCTTGCAAGGGCACGGGTCTGAAGGCTTTGTTAACGGCACCTCTGCCGTTCTCGCCGGCGCGGTACTCCACAAGTCCGGTGGTCGTGGCAATCCTGAGGGTGTGGGGACAGTGGAGGCAGCACATGAGACTGGAGGGGGCGTCGGTGTGGTCACCGATCTGTGCCAATCACCGGTTTGCTCTGGGGAGGGCTGGGGGGGGCTTCAGGAGGTGGCAGCCGGCAGGGATTTGGGGATCTCTTCATTGAGGAGAGTTTCCCTAGCTTGGAGGGGCTAGAGGAGGAGTTTGAGTTGTCGGGTGGGGACGGGTTCCGGTTTTGTTCGGAGGCAGGTCCCGACCTTCCCTCGCCTCCCACTAAGGGGACTACAGGATAAGGTGATGTCTAAAACAGGAGTTGGGGAGGGGAGGGTCTCGGAAATATATAAGGAACTGATGGGGTGGGAAGGAGTCCCAATTGGGGAGGTGACCAGGAAGTGGGAACAAGAGCTGCGAGGAGTGTTGGAAGTCGGGTTGTGGGGGAAGGCCCTGAGGAGAGTCAATGCATCCTCGTTGTGTGCCAGGCTCAGCCTAATCCAGTTTAAGGTGATCCCAGGGCTCACATGACTGTGACCCGGATGAGTAGGTTTTTGAGGAGGTGAAGGACAGGTATAGGTGCTGTGGGGGATGTCCTGCGAACCATGTACATGTTTTGGGCCTGTCAGAGGCGGAGGGATTTTGGCAGGGATTTTGAGATGTCATGTCAGAGATCCTGGAAGGGAGGGGAGGGGGGACGATGTTTTGGCCTTTGCCTCCCTGGTGGCCCGGTTGCTGGGATGGAGGGAATCGGAGCCTCCAAAGTCGGGGGTCTGGGTCGGTGACATGGCATGGCTTCTTAGGCTAGAGAAAATGAAGTTTGGCTTAAGGGGTTCACGACAGGGGTTCGCTCAGAGGTAGCAGCCGATCATCGACTTCTTCAAGGAAAGCTGACTGTCAGCAGGGAGTGGGAGGGTGGGGAGGGAAAAGGGGAGGCTTGGAAGTGACGTACAATGGCAGGTAGGGAATATACAGTGAATGGTAGAACCCTCAAGAGTATTGAAAGTCAGAGAGATCTAGGAGTACAGGTCCACAGGTCATTGAAAGGGGCAACACAGGTGGAGAAGGTCGTCAAGAAGGCATACGGCATGCTTGCCTTCATTGGCCAGGGCATTGAGTATAAGAATTGGCAAGTCATGTTGCAGCTGTATAGAACATTAGTTAGGCCACACTTGGAGTATAGTGTTCAATTCTGGTCGCCACACTACCAGAAGGATGTGGAGGCTTTAGAGAGGGTGCAAAAGAGATTTACCAGAATGTTGCCTGGTATGGAGGGCATAAGCTATGAGGAGCGATTGAATAAACTCGGTTTGTTCTCACTGGAACGACGGAGGTTGAGGGGCGACCTGATAGAGGTCTACAAAATTATGAGGGGCACAGACAGAGTGGATAGTCAGAGGCTTTTCCCCAGGGTAGAGGGGTCAATTACTAGGGGGCATAGGTCTAAGGTGAGAGTGGCAAGGTTTAGAGTAGATGTACGAGGCAAGTTTTTTACGCAGAGGGTAGCGGGTGCCTGGAACTCGCTGCCGGAGGAGGTGGTGGAAGCAGGGACGATAGTGACATTTAAGGGGCATCTTGACAAATGCATGAATAGGATGGGAATAGAGGGATACGGACCCCGGAAGTGTAGAAGATTGTAGTTTAGTTGGGCAGCATGGTCGGCACGGGCTTGGAGGGCCGAAGGGCCTGTTCCTGTGCTGTACATTTCTTTGTTCTTTGTTTGTTTGTTTGTATAAGGGCAGGGGATTTAATGTATGGGTAGTTAGGGTTTAGCGATGGGGGGGGGGGGGGGGGGGGGAGTTAGTTGGGTGTGTTATTGTGGGGTTTTTGCGTGTGTGGGATGTCTGTTTAGAAAGTTAAAAATGTTAAAACTATAAATGCCTGAATAAAATATTTCCCACAAAAAAAAGGAATTGTATTGTGGTAAATAAGGCAAATGTGGGGGAATGGGAGCAGTGAGGAGCTTTTTAAGGAGATATAACTGGTTTCATGGACTTCCTATTGATGCAAAAGAACATTGATTGGCAGCAGAGTTGATACCAGTCTCTAAACTGCAGGAACACAGTGGGGGGGGAAAGAGGGGATCCTATCCCTGGATAAAAACATGGTTAGATGCCACTAAGTAGATGGCAATGCCTTAACCATTTGTGTGTTGTAAGGCCACTAGGGCCCCTTCCATCCTTATCAAGGGGAGTGCTAACCTTCTCTCCTTTCATACAACACATCCAACTCGAGTGTCGGTAGCTGTATTTATACTCCGAACTATCGATCTCTATTAATATGAGGGTGGCTAATTTCAGATTTAAATCTACACATTATATTTGAATTTCGGACTTTAACGAAGTTCAGTCGCATCGTGAAAAATGTAACGACCCGTAAAATAGATCAGTAAACTGTTTGGGCGTCATCATGTATGCAGCGCAGACCTAATTATGTTAATATATGCAGCGTCTCAGCCAATTGCCTTCCACCTCGCACCTTGGCTTCAGGGAGTGGTTTTAAAGCGTCCACACCACGGAAGGGGAATGTGTCCGGTGCCCGGTGTCTGTGCTAGCAGCGGGAAAGGGAAAAACGTGACAGGGGGTGAGATACATGCGACTGGGGATGATCAGCATGGGGATGGGCAGCACGGTAGCCTTGTGGATAGCACAATTGCTTCACAGCTCCAGGGTCCCAGGTTCGATTCTGGCTTGGGTCACTGTCTGTGCGGAGTCTGCACATCCTCCCCGTGTCTGCGTGGGTTTCCTCCGGGTGCTCCGTTTCCTCCCACAGTCCAAAGATGTGCAGGTTAGGTGGATTGGCCATGATAAATTGCCCTTAGTGTCCAAAATTGCCCTTAGTGTTGGGTGGGGTTATGGGGATAGGGTGGCGGTGTTGACCTTGGGCAGGGTGCTCTTTCGAAGAGCCGGTGCAGACTTGATGGGCCGAATGGCCTCCTTCTGCACTGTAAATTCTATGAAATCACAGTCTCAATGGCTGGCTATCATGTGTCCTCCAACCCCTCAGCCGACTGCGCATGTGCACCGTCTGCCCCTCCTCACGGGGCAGAATGCATGTGCAACATCGTGCTGTATACTCACTGTGTACCCATAAATAAACCAGCCGGATGAATATTGAACCGGTTGCTACATCCGCAACTCCCACTGTCATACAATTATAGAATGATACAACATAGATGGAGGCCATTCGGCCCATCATAGCTGCTAGTAGCCCTTTGGACATGCTGGCGATTGGCAAAAAATATTGGGCGGGATTCTCCGTCCCGCCAGTCCTGTTTTCCTGCGCGGTGCAGTCGGCCAATGGGGTTTCCCATTGTGGCCACCCACATGCCGTTGGGAACCCGCGAGTGTGGGTGCACTTCCGGCGAAGCGGAGGATCCCACCGAACGAGAATCCCGCAGATTGTATATCCTGGGCCCCTCCTGACGTTATGCTTTCGTGTTAGTGTAATTTTAGATGTACAAAGAGATATTGGGATCCAGATATGTAGATAATTAAAATGTTATAAACCGGTACAGAACGGCAGCTTGATGGCACTGCTGCTTCACGGTGCCGAGGACCCGGGTTCAATCCAGGACCCGGGTTCGATCCCGGCCCCGGGTCACTGTCCGTATGAAGTTTGCACATTCTCCCCGTGTCTGTGTGGGTTTCACCCCCACAACCCTAAAGATGTGCAGGGTAGGTGATTTGGCCATGCTAAATTGTCCCTAATTGGAAAAAAAAAATTGGGTACTCTAAATTTTTTTTTAAACAGGTACAGAAAATAATCAACAAAGCTTCTGGAAAGTTGGCCTTTATATCTTGAGGACCAGAATGCAAGAGTGTAGTGATCATGCTTCAACTATACAAAGCTTGAAGGGCGGCTTGTGGTGCAGTGGTTAGCACAGGGACTGCGGCGCTGAGGACACGAGTTGAATCCCGACCCTGGGTCACTGTCCGTGTGGAGTTTGCACATTCTCCCCGTGTCTGAGTGGGTTTCGCCCCCACAACCCAAAGATGTGCAGGGTAGGGGGATTGGCCGCGCTAAATTGCCCCTTAATTGGAAAAAAAAAAAATTGGGTGCTCTAAATTTTTTTTTTAACTATACAAAGCTTGATTCAGTCCTGGGTACACTTCAGGAAGGATGTATTAGACCTTGGAGGTGGTGATGTTGGTGGGGGTGGGGTTGGGTTGGTTGTAGATTCACCAGAATGAGACCAGTTCTAAGAGTTAAATTACAAGGAGAAATTACACAAACTACCATGAAATTTAAATGATGGAAGGTGATTGGATTGTGGTTTGCAAGGTATGAAGGGGAACAGATAGAATTAAACTACTTCCGCTGGACAGGGAGTCCAGGACTGGGGTAATGGCCAACAAAATTAGAACCTTTCAGGAGTAAAGTTAGCAAACACTTCTGCACACAAAGTTTGGAACTCTTAATTCCACAAGTCATTAGAAATCAATTGTCAACGTAATCCTGAGATTGGTAAAGTTTTGTTCACCAAATGCAGAGAAGATTTGAGGTTGCAGGGTTGATGTTTTTAGGTGAATAATGAAGGTATCCAGGTCACGTCTCACTGACCAGTGAAGAAGTGCTGAAGAAACCTGCTGGCAAGATCAGGAATTTCTTGGGCACATATGAAGTCATCATATTTAGAAAGTGTGATAGGATGGGAAAGATGGATGGTGAAAGAGACAGAGATAGAAAAAGAGCAATCTTTTTAAAGAGCCTTTCAAAGTGGATGAATGTACCACCGATGAAGATGATCCAGACATCCAGTGCAAGATTAACATGGAGGTCCATGGTCACCAACCTGGTATGGTAGCTGAAGAGAGGAGGATCCAAAGGTGTAAGGGGATATGGGGCAAAAGTGGTTTTTTGGAGTTAGGTTGTGGGTCACCCACTAAACGTACAGGATACTGAGAGGCCTGGATAGAGTGGACGTGGAGAAGATGTTTCCACTAGTAGGGAAGACTAGAGCCGGAGGACACAGCCTCAGACTGAAGGGACGACGCTTTAAAACTGAGATGAGGAGGAATTTCTTCAGCCAGAGGGTGGGGAATCTGTGGAACTCTTTGCCGCAGAAGGGTGTGGAGGCCAAATCACTGAGTGTCTTTAAGACAGAGATAGATAGGTTCTTGATTAATAAGGGGATCAGGGGTAATGGGGAGAAGGTAGGAGAATGGGGATGAGAAAATATCAGCTGTGATTGAATGGCGGAGCAGACTCGATGGGCCGAGTGGCCTAATTCTGCTCCTGTGTTTTATGGTCTTATCTCTGAATGGCAGAAGAGGTTAACTGGCCTCTCCCTGCTCCTATGTTCTTATAGACATGTTCTTATTATAAAATAATGGGACTGATTATCAGGAATAAGCATTATTATTATGTGTACAACAAACAATAGTCAGCTCCTTCACCCCTGTGAGGCTAGAGATTAAACACTAAACATCCAGCAATTTGTAGCTGAAGAAGGCGCATGCGCCACGCTTGGGGCCGATTGACGGGGTCGGCGCACGCGCGGAGGCCGGCGGTCCGGCCGGAGGTACGCATGCGTCGCTCTTGCAGCCGATTGGAGTCGGCGCACGTGTGGGGGGCGGGCGGCCCGGGGCGGAGCTGCGCACGCGCCACATTTGCAGCGCGATTGACGGGGTGAGCGCACGCGCAGAGGCCGGCCAGTGTAGCGCGCGCGCAAAGGCGGTAGCCAGCGTTCCGGGCGGAGCTACGCACGCGCAGAGTGGGGAGCCGGCTGTCCGGGCGGAGCTGCGCACGCGGGGAGGGTGGGGAGCCGGCGGTCCGCGCGGAGCTGCGCACGCGGGGAGGGTGGGGAGCCGGCGGTCCGCGCGGAGCTGCGCACGCGCAGAGTGGTGAGTCCGCGGTCCTGTCGGAGCTGCGCATGCTCGCTCACGGCTTTCCCTTTTGCCCTGTCCGGTGCGGCGGAGAAGCGTGAGCCGAGGCCTCGCCGTCTGTCCCAGGCCCCAAAGCGGCGACTGTGAAGCGGGAGGGAGGCGGCCATGAGCGCTATCGAGCAGATGAGGGCCAATGTGGGCAAGCTGCTGAAAGGCATCGACCGGTGAGAGGCAGGGAGGGAGCGGAGCGGCCGGGAGCCTGGCAACCGGCAGCCGCCCGAACAATGGCCCCGAGCTGCATTTACATAGCGCCCGGGGCGGCCGGCGGAGAGACCCCCGCAATTACCCCCGGCATGGCGGAAACATGACCGAGCCGCACAGCAAGATCCCACAGCCAGGGTGCAGGAGGAGGATTGGAGGCCTTTTGGCTGGGGGGAGGGGGAGAGACAGTGACCCACTTTGAGGGGTGGGGGGGAACTGGCTATTGAGTTGGATGATCAGCCACCATCATAATGAATGGCAAAGCTGTTCGAAGGGCCGAACGGCCTCCTGCTCCCACTTTCTGTGTGGGGTTATGCCCGGGCTGTCGGGGGTGGCGTCGTGCCCGGGTTGTTGGTGGTGGGACCCAGACTGTCGGGGGTGGGGTTGTGTCGGGGTTCGTGCCCGGGCTGTCGGGGGTGGGGTGCCTCCCAGAGTAGACGGGAGGGAGTATCGAGGAGAATGAGTGCAGGTGTGTACGGCGCAGGGCGCACAGCTCCAGCATGGCAGTCACTGGGAAATTAGTGCCCCGGCCAATTGGTGCTTTTACTGGACCTTTCCCGTAAAATCCGGGACAATCGGTTCCCTTGCCACAAACAGCAACGCGAGAGTGATGTGGGTAACGTTTTTGTGATGTTGATTATGTGATTAAATATTGTCCAGGACACCAGGGCTCTGCTCTATTTCAAAATCATCGTGGCAGATGGGGCTTCAGCTGAACCTTTCCTCTGAAACACGCGGCACCTCAAACAGGGCAGTGCTCCCTCATCGCTGCATGGGCATGGTCATCAGCCCTGCTCAACTCCAGGGACCCGCAGCCTTGTTACTGTGAAATCAAGTACTGCCCACTGATTTCACAGCTCACCCTCCGGCATCAGTGACTGGAATATTAGTGACTGGGGTATCGATGACCAGGAAGTGTTGTGGATTCAAACTCGTAATGGGTTAAAACTTCAGTGCTGAGGGAGAGCTCAAAATCAGACATGTTACAGTGAGGCCTCGTCTACTGTTCAGGTCGATGTCAAAAAACCCATTGGCACTATTGAAAATATGGCAGTTCTCCTCAGTGTCTTGGGCAATGTGACTGCCTCATCAATGTCACTGAAAACAGGTTATTTGTTTTGTTTTCTCTTTGTTTTTGAATGTCATTGGAAAGATTGGGATTTATTGCTCATCCCTAGTTGTCCAGTTGAGGTGGAGTTGGGTCTTTATTATTGTCACAAGTAGGCTTACATTAACACTGCAATGAAGTTACTGTGAAAAGCCCCTAGTTGCCACACTCCGGCGCTTGTTCAGGTACACAGAGGGAGAATTCAGAATGTCCAATTCACCTTACAAGCACGTCTTTCGGGACTTGTGGGAAGAAACCGGAGCACCTGGAAGAAACCCGTGCAGACAGCACAGAGAGTGATCCAAGCCGGGAATCGAACCCAGGTTCCTGTTGTTGTGAAGATCTTAATACAACTGAGGATAGTATATGGTCAACCATAGAATCCCTACAGTGCAGAAGGAGGCCATTCGGCCCACTGAGTCTGCACTGACCCTTCAAAAGAGCATCTAGGCCCATTCTCCCACCCTATCTCTGTATCCCCATAACCTCAACTGCTTGACTTTGGACACTAAGGGGCAATTTAGCGTGGCCAAACCACCTAAACTGTGCATCTTTGGATGGTTAAGACCTTTTAAGAGTGACAGGGTTCCATCCCTGAAGGAGCAAGTTGGATTTTTATAACAATCCAGCAGCTGAACAGAATCTTTTACTCATTTTTCTTTTCAGATTCATTTAACTGAATTCAAATTCTCAAGCTGCCACAGTGGGATTTAACTCCCCTGTTCCCTTGGTTATTAATCCAGGCCTCTGGATTATGGTGAGAAAATGCTCGCTCCCATTGTGTCCTTTTTTTTTCTCCCCCACAGGTATAACCCTGAGAATCTCGCAACATTGGAACGCTACGTGGAAACACAGGCCAGGGAGAATGCATATGATCTGGAAGCTAATCTGGCTGTTCTGAAACTGTACGTATATCTCTTGTTTTGTTTTTCCTTCAGCTGGATTTGATTTAATTTTGAAAGTCTGAATATTTTGATGTCCTGCTCCACTTTTCTCTCCTTTCCTGAAGGCGCTGGCCGATTGTTGGTTACAATCATATTACTGGGACCGTAATCCAACTAGTGACTCGCTACCTTCACTATTCCTAGTATCTCACCATTGTGAAATTACAACTGCTGCAAGGTCATCTGTTATTGAGACCAAACCCTGATTCCCTTACCCCATTCCAAAGTTTCAGAGGTGAATTGTAGCACACTAACTGGGCTAGGCTTACAGCCCAGTAGGAGGCCATTCAGACCAATATGCCCGTGATGGCCCTCTGCAGGTGCAATTTACCCAGTGTAACTCCACTGCCTTTGCCCCCTAGCCCAGATAATGCCTTGATTCAACCTGCCTCTGGCACACCCTCAGCCAGTGCATTCCAGATCCCAAACACTCACTGCGGAGAAAATTGCTTTTCCCTTCTCGCCATTCGTTTTTTTTGCCAATTGCCTTAAATTTTCACCTTCTGGTTCCTAACGTTCTTGTCTGTGAAAACACTTCCTCCTATTTTAAACCCTTCACACATAACCGCTTTGAGGTTTGAATCTTTTTAAACACCTGCTAGACGCAGCGTTGCCCAGGAGCTGGGATCAGGTTTGCTGTCTTTCTCAGTCGGTAATGATCTATTCTACTGGGAGACTAACTGAAAGGAAATCACAATGTGCAAAAATGACTCTCATCGTGACCCTTTTGCCTTTTTTCTTCCTTGCACAGGTATCAGTTCAATCCTGCATTCTTCCAGACCACTGTCACTGCACAGATCCTGCTGAAAGCACTCACCAACCTGCCACACACAGATTTCACCCTCTGCAAATGTATGATCGACCAGACGCATGTATCCTTGCAAAGCAGGCTGCTGCTTCAGCACAGGACCGTCAGAGTCAGCTTTTAATATAAATTTAGAGTATCCGATTATTTTTTCAATTAAGGGGTAATCCGCCTACTCTGGACATCTTTTTGGGTTGTGGGGGTGAGAGCCACACAGACACGGGGAGAATGTGCAAACTCCATATGGACAGTGACCCGGGGCCGGGATCGAACCTAGGACCTCGGCGCCGTGAGGCAGCAGTGCTAACCATTGCACCACCGTGCTGCAACAGATTCTGCTTTTTGTTAGCAACGGGCTACGAATGTATCTGTGCGCTCAGGCCTTCATCTCCCGGGGGGGGGGGGGGGGGGGGGGTAGGAGAGCCTGGTGGAAGGGGCAGTTCTTTCGAGGATTATTTCCCACTCACTTCAAAAAAAATTGAACTGTTTACCTCCCTTGGGCCATCCTTTGGCATTAAGACCCACGTTTGGTGCCAGGGCTATTGGCTCTTGATATTTTTGCTAACCCTCTCGCCTTGGCCATGGTTCAGTGGGTTGCTCGCTCACCTTTGAGTCAGAAGGTTGCCAGATCAAGTCCCACTTTGAACCTTGCGGTTTTGTACATCTGGTATTGTATTGACCCAGTATAACATCAGAGGAGTTCGGTCTGGTGCCATTCTGTCCAGTTTTTGTGGGACTTTTTGCAATTTTCTGCCAGTTCTGTCTTCTGAGAAGTTGCATTGATTCCGCTTCTCTTTCTGCTGGAGTGATCTTCACTGTCTCATCTGTGCACTGTCCGCCCTCATTGCTCTTTCCATTCTGCCCCATGTTCACTGTCAATGATGGCTGTGGTTTGAGGCCGCCACTAACAATAGTGAGTGCATTGGTGTTAACACAATTTGTTCAAGGGTGATACGGTGGGGCAGTGGTTAGCACTGCTGCCTCACGGCGCCGAAGGCCCGGGTTCGATCCTGGTCCCGGGTCACTGTCCGTGTAGAGTTTGCACATTCTCCCCGTGTCTGCGTGGGTTTCACCCCCACAACCCAAAGATGTGCCGGTTAGGTGGATTGGCCGCGCTAAATTGCCCCTTAATTGGAAAAGAAAGAATTGGATACTCTAAATTTATTTTTAAAAACACAATTTATTCAGTGGGGGGTGGATGATAAAGCCCTTGCTATGATACCTGTGCTCTGCTGCTCACTGCAGTACCAAATGGTGCGATGACCAAGCCTGTCAGCAAAGTGACTGCCACAGTGTTGATGTTGCAAATTCTGTGACAATTGAGTGAATGCTGTAGTTGTGCTTAAGAGCGAGTGGTACTAATTGGGGGAAAGTTAGGGCACGTGTTTAAGAACCAGTTTCCACCTGCGTGGGGAAGCATTTGTGAAATCTGCATTTGTGTTACACAGTCAAAACCTATATTGAAGATCGACTTTCACCAGCTTCTTCCACCAGGTGCCTGCTGATCAGATTAACACAGGAGAGACAGACCAGCTCCAAAGCTTCCTGCGCCCCTCTGTTAAATATTATGTGGGGTTATCAGGATGTGACGAATTGCCTGATAAAGCTTGTCTTCTAAGCGGTTAACTCTTGTAGGGTTGTCAGATGGTTGGTCCCGGCTGTCCGATGTAGGTGGCTGCCGGTGATCAGTGGTAGAAAGGGGCAATTTAGTGTGGCCAATCTTTTTGGGCTGTGGGAGTGAAACCCACGCAGGCACGGGGAGAATGTGCAAACTCCACATGGACAGTGCCACGGGGCCGGGACCTTGTTGCGATGAGGCAGCAGTGCTAACCACTGCGCCTCCGTGCCGCCCCTGGAATGATGTGTTTCAAAAGTAATCCTCACTTCTTCACCATGGCACAGAACGTTGCTTAAAGTAGTGAAATGAATCTTCCTTAATGGGGCATAAACAGCAGGAGGAGCGGCCAATCCAACAGATTCTGAGTCTCGGTGATCTGCTGGAGACCTGCCACTTTCAGGATTTCTGGGTGAGTAAAGTGCCTCCCGTAGTGTTGCCATGTTAGAAGTTCACAAGTAAACGTACCTTATTGCTGAGTGCAAGGCAGCAGGGCTCACTGGAGCTGGGAGAGCTGAAATGTGGCTTGAGTATTGCATTCTGTTCAACTCTGCCTCTGGCATGGGGGCCACCTTGTGATGCAGCAGTGCGCTTAAACCTGGTGTGACCGCGCAAAGTTTTGCTGCTGCAGTTCCCAGATGTGCTACCTTTCTGATGCCATCCTTGCTGCTGTTGGAGGTTAAATGGTTTCCTACAGGTGGAGGAATGATTATAGAGCAGCCACTTTGCCATTATCACGTTGTCCAGTGATTGACTATGAAGTGACAGTGCTGGAGGCTGAGGGGATGGTATGGGACACACCAATACTCTCTACAGCGAGATTAAAATATCTGACTCTTGTTTGCCCCTCTTATCGTGTTTCTGCTAAAGTGCCCATGCATCAGTCACCTCAACTTTGCAAAGGAGCTGGGTTTTGACGTGTATATGGTGTGGTTGCCATTGTGCATTGAGAGGAGGGAGGAAAAGGAACTGTGTATCATACAGTTTAATTTCTGTATCAGATCTTCCTTCCATCACAGATTCGGCCCATCGTGTCTGCACGAGCTCGCCAAAGGAACATTGTGACTTAGTGCCAGTCCCCTGCCTTTCCCCCTTACCCCTGCACATTGTTTCTATTCAAATAATTATCTAACGCCCTCTTGAAATGCTTGGAATGAACCTGCCTCCACCACACTTCCAGGCAGCGCATTCTAGACTCCCAACCACTCGCTGGGTTTCTGGAGATTAACCAGCTGGTATAAGATGGTGATATGATAGCCACTACCCTCTGCTATGGAACATCAGTTATTTAATTTCAATGTACTTCTCTGCCCAGCGCAACCTGGAAGAAAACTCTGAGCTGATTGATGGCATAACAAGCTTTGAAGATTCCGTGCGAAAATGTAAGTACAGGTCCCGATCGGAAAATTGCTTTGATTTTCCTGGAAATGGATTAGGGAACCATGCAAAAGGGGTAATATTCTGCCTGCCAGCTACTGACACAATGTAGGTTTTAAACTAGTAGATTTCTTACGGCATTGCTTAGCGAGACAAGTGGATGAGGAGGGGCGACGTCATCACCAACGGGCAGTAACAACAACTCAACCGTAACATGATCTAAGGTGCTTCTCAGCATAACCTGTAATTATAGTCACAGGGACCTG
>NC_092731.1:8530961-8535671 GCF_047496885.1 Scyliorhinus torazame | reverse complement strand
GCCACGAGACAGTCAGAGTAGAAATTCAAGAATAGTCAGAATTAATACGTGGCTTGAGAGATGGTGCAGGAGGGAGGGCTTCAGATTTTTGGGACATTGGAACCAGTTCTAGGGGCGGTGGGACCATTATAAATCGGATGGTCTACACCTGGGCAGGACTGGAACCAATGTCCTAGGGGGTGCTTTTGCTAACACTGTTGGGGAGGTTTTAAACTAATGTGGCAGGGGAATGGGAACCAGATTAGGAAGTTAGAGGTCAGTGAAGAGGCAGCAACTAAAGCTAGTAAGGTACTAGATAATAAACTCAATGTGACTAAGGGGAAGAGTAGACAGGGAAGAGATGATGAACGCAAAGGGACAGGTGGTCTGAGGTGCATTTGTTCCAATGCGAGAAGTGTAGCAGGTAAGGCAGATGAACTTAGGGCTTGGATTAGTACCTGGGAATATGATGTTATTGGTATTACGGAGACTTGGTTGAGGGAAGGGCAAGACTGGCAACTAAATATCCCAGGGTATAGATGCTTCAGGAGGGATAGAGAGGCAGGTAAAAGGGGTGGAGGAGTTGCATTAGTGGTCAGAGATGATATCACAGCTATGATTAAGGAGGGCACGATGGAGGATTTGAGCACTGAGGCAATATGGGTAGAGCTAAGAAATAGGAAGGGTGCACTAACATTGTTGGGACTTTACTACAGGCCTCCCAAAAGCGAGCGTGAAGTAGGGGTACAAATATGTCGACAGATTATAGAAAAATGTAGGAGCAATAGGGTGGTTGTGATGGGAGATTTTAACTTCCCCAACATTGAATGGGACTCATGTAGTGTTGGAGGCGTAGATGGAGCAGAATTTGTAAGGAGCATCCAGGAGAGTTTTTTAGAACAGTATGTAAATAATCCAACTCGGGATGGGGCCATACTGGACCTGGTATTGTGGAATGACCCCGGCCAGGTGGTTGACGTTTCAGTCGGTGATTACTTTGGGAATAGCGATCACAATTCTGTAAGTTTTAGAATACTCATGGACAAAGACGAGAGTGGTCCTAAAGGGAGAGTGCTAAATTGGGGAAAGGCCAAGTATAACAAAATTCGTAAGGAGCTAGGGAATGTGGATTGGGAGCAGCTCTTTAAGGGTAAATCCACATTTGAAATGTGGGAGTCTTTTAAGGAAAGGTTGATTGGAGTGCAGGACAGACATGTCCCTGTGAAAATGAGGGATAGAAATGGAAAGATTAGGGAACCATGGATGACAGGTGGAATTGTGAGACTAGCTAAGATGAAAAAGGAAGTATACATAAGATCTAGGCGACTTAAATCTGATGAAGCTTTGGAGGAATATCGGGAAAGTAGGACAAATCTCAAACGCGCAATAAAGAGGGCTAAAAGGGGTCATGAAATATCTTTGGCTAACAGGGTTAAGGAAAATCCCAAAGCCTTTTATTCTTACATAAGGAGCAAGAGGGTAACTAGAGAAAGGATTGGCCCATTCAAAGACAAAAGAGGGAATTTATGCGTGGAGTCAGAGGAAATGGGTGAGATTCTTAGTGAGTACTTTACATCGGTATTCACCAAGGAGAGGGACATGACGGATGTTGAGGCTAAGGATGGATGTTTAAATACTCTAGGTCAAGTCGGCATAAGGAAGGGGAAGTTTTGGGTATTCTAAATGGAATGAAATAAAAGGCATTCAGGTGGACAAGTCCCCAGGTCCGGATGGGATCTATCCCAGGTTACTGAGGGAAGCGAGGGAAGAAATAGCTGGGGCCTTAACAGATATCTTTGCAGCATCCTTGAGCAGGGGTGAGGTCCTGGAGGACTGGAGAATTGCTAATGTTGTCCCTTTGTTTAAGAATGGTAGCAGGCCTGTTCCTGTGCTGTAATTTTCTTTGTTCTTTGAACCAATCCCCTCCATTTCCTGGACTTCCTCAGTGCCCGTTCAGGCCCCTCACATTCCAAGTTATCAGCCGGATCAGGGGGCTACTCCCCCGCGCCCCCCCCCATCCCTCCTCCCTCCCCCTCCCCCTGCCGACTAGCCATCTCCTTTTCTAGGCCAGCCACGTGCCCACGCCTCCCGCACCCTCCAGTCCCCCAGGCAGCGGACCCCCGCCCCGAACACCTCTCCTACTTCCAGCTCCCCTTTGGCCAATGCAGCAGCAACCCAGTTCCCCACCCCCGCTAGATCCTCATCTAGCCATTTTGCTCCCCCCATTACACTCCCGTAAGTCAACTGACTCCTGCTGACCCCGGCCTCTCCCGCCATTCCATCGACCCCCCAGTGTGAGAATCCCCCCACCCCTTGGCAGTCTGTGTGCGCTCCGCTCCAGCACCGCCGTTCTCCCCCCCCCCCCGGCCCCGCCCTCCATCCTTCCCTAGAGCGGGAAAAAGCCCGCGCTTTCCGTCTGAGCCGGCCCCGCCCCCTCTGGCGCAGCTCCTTTTTTCGGCTTTACCCCAACTCCCCATCCCCAGGCCTTCACCCCCCCCCCCCTCTTCCTCCGTGGGGCCCTGCCCCTCCAACACCGACGCCCGCACTCTCCCACAGCCCCCACATCAAATCCATTCACCCATCCCCACCCAGCACCAAAACAAAAAGAACATTCCCCAAACACAGTAAACATTCCCCACGACAAACCCTCAGTTTGAGTCCCAACTTTTCAGATTGGATAAAGTTCCATGCCTCATCAGGCATTTCAAAATAGTGGTGTCAATCTTGGAAAGTGACCCACAATCGTGCTGGCTGCAGCATCCCGAACTTCACCCCCTTCCGATGGAGCCTTAGCCCGGTTAAAACCAGCCCTCTTCTTAGCCACCTCCGCACTCCAGTCCTGGTAAATATGGATCTCCGTGTTCTCCCACCTGCTGCTCGGCTCTTTTTTGGCCCATCTCAGGACACACTCTGTCCATAAAGTGGTGGAACCTCACCACTACAGCCCTTGGCGGCTCGTTGGCTTTGGGTCTCCTTGCCAGGACCCGATGAGCCCCATCCAGCTCCAGGGGCCTCGGGAAAGCTCTCGGGCCCATCAGCGAATTGAGCATCGTGCTCATTGGGCAGCACGGTAGCATAGTGGATAGTACAATTGCTTCACAGCTCCAGGGTCCCAGGTTTGATTCCCGGCTTGGGTCACTGTCTGTGCGGAGTCTGCACATCCTCCCCGTGTGTGCGTGGGTTTCCTCCGGGTGCTCCGGTTTCCTCCCACAGCCCAAAGATGTGCAGGTTAGGTGGATTGGCCATGCTAAATTGTCCTTCGTGTCCAAAGTTGCCCTTAGCGTTGGGTGGGGCTACTGGGTTATGGGGATAGGGTGGAGGTGTGGGCTTCGGTAGGGTGCTCTTTCCAAGAGCCGGTGCAGACTCGATGGGCCGAATGGCCTCCTTCTGCACTGTAAATTCTATGAAATATATGCCCCGGTATCGGGCCCCTCCACTCCTTCAGGGAGACCCAGAATCCGAAGTTTCTTCCTCCTCAACCTATTCTCCAGGTCCTCAAATGTTTCCTGCCACCTCTTGTGCAGCGCCTCCACCTTCACCGCCAGGCCCAAGATTTCGTCCTCGTTCTCCAAGGCTTTTTGCCGCACCCCCTGGATCGCCGCCCCTTGGGCCTTCTGGGTCTCCACAAGCTTCTCAATCGCCGCCTTCATTGGCGCCAGCATTTCAGTCTTCAGCTCCGCAAAGTAGCATTTAAGGAACTCCTGCTGCTCCTGCGACCACTGCGCCCATGCTGCTTGTTCTCCACCCGCTGCCATCTTGCTTTTCCTCCCTCGCACTTTCCGCTGCACCAGGATCACTTTTTTAACCGCTCCACTCCTGGTCCAATCCATATAGTGTCGGGGGAACCTTGCTGTCACCTTCCCACATTGGGAGCCGTCGAACAATTGCTGTTGGGGCCCCTCTGAAGAGCCCAAAAGTCCGTTACTGGCGGGAGCTGCTGAGCGTGCGACCTACCTAGGCATAGCCGCAACCGGAAGTGCAGTGAGGTTGAGTTATCAGGTCACTCTGATGTGTGGGACCATCACTGAAGCCTGACCTCTGACCTGGCCAGGAACCTAAGAGCTGCTCCAGTTCCTGGGCAGCGTTCTGTGTCAATCCTGAAAGAAAGCACCACGGAAACGCCTGCCCAGCAAGACTGCCTCCCAGGCAGCGTCACTGCTTTGGGCTTTGACTCTCGAATACAGGATTCATCAACGGCTGCAAATCCAGGGGGTCCCAGCATGTGTCAGGTTGAGGGAAATCTCTGGTCCCTTGTCCATTGGGCATTTCTGTGGGCCAGAGCTCGGTGAAGCAGTTCTGTGCACCAGTCTCCGCCAGTTGCCCTTTGGCAGGATTTGAACCCTCTCTCTCCTGACGGAAAAACCGAGGGGCACACAAGGAAAAGCATCGTGACTCTCCCATTGGGACACAGGAGTCCGATTCAGCAGTGAGAAACCGGATACACTGATATTTAAGTAGCCCAGTGTAAAAGCAGCTTTTGCCTGTTCTTGGAAGTGCTGTTCTCTCTCACCTGCATTTAGGTTTTAAAAAAAGTCGGAGCTATTTCGAGAAGGTATTCAAGTGAAATCTGCAGCATGGCATCTTTAATCAGTAGTTGTGTGGTAGCTGTGGTCTGTGTGGGTGTTTGGTTTGTCTGAATCCTCTCCCTTCCTCTCTCCCTCCCTCTCGCTTTCTCTCTCCCTCCCTCTCTCGCTTTCTCTCTCTCTCCCTCTCTCGCTTTCTCTCTCTCTC
>NC_092731.1:8468461-8525961 GCF_047496885.1 Scyliorhinus torazame | reverse complement strand
ATCCACCTACCCTGCACATCTTTGGGTTGTGGGGGCGAAACCCACGCAGACACGGGGAGAATGTGCAAACTCCACACGGACAGTGTCCCAGAGCCGGGATCGAACCCGGGACCTCAGCACGGTGAGGCTACCCTGTGTAGAGCTTCTTGAGTGTTGGTGGAGCTGCACTGATCCAGGCAAGTGGAGAGCATTCCATTACACTCCTGACTTGTGCCTGAAGATCAGTGATCTTCAAACCTTTTTTCAGGGGGCCCATTTTTACCAACCGGCCGAGCTTCGGGATCCACGCCGGCCGAGCTTCGGGATCCACGCCGGCCGAGCTTCGGGACCCACGCCGGCCGCCCTGCGCGACCCACGCCGGCCGCCCTGCGCGACCCACGCCGGCCGCCCTGCGCGACCCACGCCGGCCGCCCTGCGCGACCCACGCCGGCCGCCCTGCGCGACCCACGCCGGCCGCCCTGCGCGACCCACGCCGGCCGCCCTGCGCGACCCACGCCGGCCGCCCTGCGCGACCCACGCCGGCCGCCCTGCGCGACCCACGCCGGCCGCCCTGCGCGACCCACGCCGGCCGCCCTGCGCGACCCACGCCGGCCGCCCTGCGCGACCCACGCCGGCCGCCCTGCGCGACCCACGCCGGCCGCCCTGCGCGACCCACGCCGGCCGCCCTGCGCGACCCACGCCGGCCGCCCTGCGCGACCCACGCCGGCCGCCCTGCGCGACCCACGCCGGCCGCCCTGCGCGACCCACGCCGGCCGCCCTGCGCGACCCACGCCGGCCGCCCTGCGCGACCCACGCCGGCCGCCCTGCGCGACCCACGCCGGCCGCCCTGCGCGACCCACGCCGGCCGCCCTGCGCGACCCACGCCGGCCGCCCTGCGCGACCCACGCCGGCCGCCCTGCGCGACCCACGCCGGCCGCCCTGCGCGACCCACGCCGGCCGCCCTGCGCGACCCACGCCGGCCGCCCTGCGCGACCCACGCCGGCCGCCCTGCGCGACCCACGCCGGCCGCCCTGCGCGACCCACCATTTTCTCTTTCCTTGTTTGCTGCTGACAAAAATGGAGGAAATGGTTTGAGTCCTTTGGCCCTCGTACACGCTCCTCCAATGGAACCTGTTGGATGAAGGTGAAGCCTTCCGGTGTCGGAAAGTATGGAGTCTCCATCTGTCCAAAGTTCTGCGCTTTTTTTCCTATAAAATTTTATCAAATAAAACCCCCCCCGAACTTGTAAAAAATAAGTAAGAACAAAATGAATAAAATAAATGAATAAAATGAATAAAACCGCCCCGAACTTGTAAAACGAAAAGCTGTAGCCGGTTTTTAAAAAAAGCGGCCGCACTGTGCATGTGTGCCGATGATCAGGCATGCATGCGCAGTGCGGCATCATTTTATTTTCCATGTTCGCGGCTATTTTGAAGGCCGCTCGCAGCCGCCGTTATTAACAGCCGGCTGTGGCGCGCAGATTTGCGTGATCGGGAGCACCGCGACGGACGGCTCTGCGACCCTCCTGACACCCACCCGCGACCCTGGTTTGACAATGCCTGCTGTAGTTGGTAGACCGGCTTTGGGGAGTCAGAAGGTGAGTTACTCGCCTTGGATTTCTAGCCTTTGGCCGGCTCTTGTAGCCACAGTATTAATATGGCTAGTCCAGTTCAGTTTCTGATCAATGGTATGCCCCAGGAATGGTATTGCGTCAGTGATGCCTGCCTAGTTTGTGCACACAACTTCTGGAGTAAGCCTTGAACCTGCGAACTTCCTGCCTGGGCACCATCAATAAATCAACCTGGCACAAAAGAGAATCATAGAAAGTTTACAGTGTAGAAGGTGTCCATTCTGCCCATCGTATCCACTCCAACCAACAGGGCTTTGCTGCCTCGTAAGCTAGGGCGTTTCAAGTGATATCCGAATACTTTTTAAATGCGATGAGGGTTTCTGTCTTTCCAGTTATAAGCCATGTGGAGCAGAAGACTGAGGTTCAACAACAATTTCCATTTATAAAGCTGCCAAGCTCTAGAATCACCCCCGATTCTTTCCCTCGCTCTGTAAAATCTGCCTCTTTGAATATGGTCACCAGTTCTCATGTCTGTTTATTGGCTTGGTACCAACTATTGCCTAATTACGCCCTTGTGAAAGTGCCTTGGGCGTTTTTGCTATGTTAGATGCTGTATAATGCTTGTGTGTGCCTTGACCCCCCTCTGTCACACTCTGCTGTATGTGTGTTTTCCCTTTGGTATGTAAGTAAAAGTAAAGTCCTCACATAGTCCCACCTGGGCTGGGATGGTACTGCAGCTGGCTTTGTAAAATAAGGCTCCTGCTCACTGCTGGAAAGAGATGTTGAGGAGGAAGGGACTGGGTTCAGCTCTAATTGCCAGCTCTCTGTTGCTGGTTCTGTATGTTAAAGCTCGTATATAATGGCCTTCTCGCTGCGGTAACCCAGGGATTTTGCGTCATAATACTGCCAGGCGTTAGTGTCTCTCGCAGGTGAGGAAAAGGAATTGGACCATTACAACTTTCACACCTGTCTCATTAAAGGCAGACGCTTACACATTGGGTGTTAAATCTCTGGTAAGTGTTAATGTTCCTCATCAGCATTTAACACTCTTACTGGAGCAGCGATGGCCTTGCAATTCGAATGGCTTTTTCATCAGTATCGGATTAGTAGGTGCTGACTTCAGTGCCTGATTGTGATCTCAATGACTCAGACCTGTGGAATTGCTGGTCGGAGTGGCTGAACCATGTATCACGGAGCTGTGGAAAGTTTAAAATGGGACCCCATACTTCTCCGCCAAGCTCGCGGAACGCCCCTCCGGAAACAAATCCCTCATTCCTACCACCCCCTTGCCCTCCCAGCCCCAGAACCTCGCATCTAATCTAGCCAGTTCAAACAAGTAATTGGCACAGATCGGTGCCACCTTTGGCACCGTTCCCAACTTAAAATGCTGCCTAAATTTCCTCCAAATCTTCAAAGTGGCTACCACCACCGGATTGCCCGAGTATTTCCCTTGGGATAACGGGAGTGGCGCTGTTCGAAATGTCATCTTGCTGAGCTGGTGCCACTACAGCTCTTGAGTCAGAAGTGGGTGTTGCACTCCACGGTTGGCCTGGCATTTTAATCCAGAGGATGGACAGGAGCGCAAGAAATAGGAGCAGGAGCAGACTTGTATGAGGATTCAGGGTAAACCATTTTGGACAGATATAAGGAGACATTTCTTCACCCAAAGAGTGGTGAGCCTGTGGAATTCATGACCACAGGAAGTAGTTGATGCTAAAACATTGAATATATTCCAGATAAAAGCAAATTACTGCGGGTGCTGGAATCTGAAACGAAAGAGAAAATGCTGGAAAATCTCAGCAGGCCTGGCAGCATCTGCAGGGAGAGAAAAGAGCAAACGTTTCGAGTCCGATGACTCTTTGTCAAAGCTAACAGACAGAGAAAGTGGGAGATATTTATACTGTGGAGTGAGAATGAAAGATGAGTCATAGCCACAGAAACCCAGGGAAACCGGGTGCTAATGGCCACAGAAACCCAGGGGAAGAGTGCGAATGGCAGTCCCCAGAGAGGACAAAATATGTGAAAGGTCAAACAGCAGAGAAACTAACATCAGAGGATGAACTGGAGATGTGGGAGGAGGGGAAGGGGAAGCAATGAGGAGAAAGGTGGATAAGATTGTGTGTGTTGGGGGGGGGGGGGTAAATATATATTAAGAAAGAAAGAAATGGTAAAAGACAGTTAAAATGAAATGGGATGAGAACAAATGGGTCGAGGTGGGGTAGAGCTGATCATCTGAAGTTGTTGAATTCGATGTTCAGGCCGGAAGGCTGTAGCGTGCCTAACCGGAAGATGAGATGTTCTGCCAGTTTGCGTCGAGCTTCACTGGAACATTGCAGCAGGCCAAGAGCAGACATGTGGGCATGGGAGCAGGGTCTTTTGTTAAAATGGCAAGCAACAGGAAGGTCAGGGTACTGAATGCACACAGACCGAAGATGCTCAGCAAAGCGATCACCCAGTCTGCGTTTGGTCTCTCCGATATGGAGGAGACCACATTGGGAGCAGCGAATGCAGTAGACCAAATTGGAAGAGATGCAAGTGAAACGCTGCTTAACCTGGAATGAGTGTTTTGGGCCTGGGATGTGAAGCATGGAAGAGGTAAAGGGGCAGGTGTTACACCTGCGATTGCATGGGAAGGTGCCATGGGTGATGGGAGAGGTACTGGGTATGGTGGAGGAGTGGACTAGATTGTCTCGGAGGGAACGGTCTCTGCGGAATGCTGACAGAGGGAGTGAAGGGAAGATGTGTTTGGTGGTGGCATCACGCTGGCGAAAATGGCGGAGGATTATGCTTTGCATACGGAGGCTGGTGGGATGAAATGTGAGAACGAGGGGGACTCTATCCTTGTCCTGGGAGGGAGGAGAGGGGGCGAGGGTAGTGGCGCGGGAGATGGATTGCACACTGTTGAGGGCCCTGTCAACAACTGTAGGTGGGAAGTCACGGTTGAGGAAGAAGGAACACATTTTCAAATGTGGGCACACGATAGCACTGTGGCTTCACAGCGCCAGGGTCCCAGGTTCGATTCCCCGCTGGTTCACTGTCTGTGCGGAGTCGGCATGTTCTCCCCGCGTGTGCGTGGGTTTCCTCCGGGTGCTCCGGTTTCCTCCCACAGTCCAAAGACGTGCAGGATAGGTGGATTGGCCGTGATCAATTGCCCTTAGTGACCAAAAAGGTTAGGAGGGGTATTGGGCTATGGGGATAGGGTGGAAGCGAGGGCTCAAGTGGTTCGGTGCAGACCCGATGGGCCGAATGGCCTCCTCCTGCACTGTATGTTCTAAAGCACCATTTTGGAAAGTGGCATCATCGGAACAAATGCGACGGAGGCGAAGGAGTTGAGAGAAAGGGACGGAGTCCTTACAGGGTGTAGGGTGCGAAGAGGTGTAGTCCAGGTAGCTGTGGGAGTCAGTGGGCTTGCAGTGGATATTAGTGGATAGTCTATTGCCGGAAATGGAGACAGAAAGATCAAGGAAGGGAGGTGTCTGAGATGGACCAGGTGAAAGTGATGGAGGGGTGGAAACTGGAAACGAAGTTGATGAGTTTTTCCAGGTCCAGATGGGAACATGAAGCGGCACCAAAATAATCATCAATATATCGGTAAAGGAGTTGTGGGAGGGTTTGCGGATAGGCCTGGAACAAGGAATGTTGCACATACCCCATAAAAAGACAAGCGTAGCTAGGACCCATGGGGGTACCCATTGCTACACCTTTGATTTGGAGAAAGTGGCATGAGTTAAAAGAGAAGTTGTTGAGAGATAGAATGAGGAGGAGGAGAGTGGTGGTGGATGGGAATTGTCCGGGCCTCTTTTCGAGTGGAGTTTAAATAGTGGAGTTACGTTAGCCACCCTCCAAATTGTAGGAATTGTTCCAGAGTCTATAGAATCCTGGAAGATGACCATCAATGCATCCACTATTTCTAGAACCATTTCCTTAAGTACTCTGGGATGTGGATTATCAGGCCCTGGGGATTTATCAGCTTTCAACCCCATCAATTTCCCCTTTTCTCTGTGAATACTGATCTCCGTCAGTTCCTCATTCTCACTAAACCCTGCATTCCCCAACATTTCTGGTATGTCATTTGTGTCCTCCTTTGTGAAGACAGAACCAGAAATGGTCAGACGTCCGAACAGGAGGCAACTACAGAGCTCTGGGGAGAGCACGGGGCAGCGCGGTTCCTTTTGGCATACTCTAGTCAAACTCCGAGGCGATGGACAGAATAGCTCCGTATCCGGGTGTAGTCCTTGGGTAGACCTGAGCCATTTGGAGAAGGAATCTCTCCGGTTTCACCCCCCCCCCCCTCGTGTGTGTGTGTGTGTGTGTGTGTGTGTGTGTGTGTGTGTGTGTGCGCGCGCGCCCGTGTCCATGTTGGTGTGTGCGTGTACACAGCTTTGAACTCTGGGACAATGGGGATTATTGTCCAGAATCTTGTGTGAGGCAATGGTTTGTATGCTGAAAGCGGTGACGAATGCCATTGAGCTGTATCCTAGCACATCATTGCCTTCAGGAGAGATGAGGGAGGACACTTGAGGTGAGATGGGGAAGTTTCTGGATCATGGAAATGCCAGTGAAAGTCAGCCTGTGATTATTGCACCCTGGCAGATACATTTCTTTCCACTTAATACGACAGTTCAAAACAAAACCATTCTAAGACTCTGAACAATCAGTCTACCTACAGGTCCAGACATGATCCTGTCATTAGTCAGCCTGACTGTTAATAGTGCTTTAGGTTCTGATCATTTATTAATGTAGGTGTCACACCTAATGATGTAATGACGTATCCAGCTTTTCTTGGAATCTATCTGACTCAGTATGATTGTTCTGCTGTCTTGACTTGTATTTGGCATTGGTTGAAGTGAATTGGCAAATTGAGGTTTTTAAACGATGTCTACATTTAAAAGCATGGTAATGTAGTCCTTCAATTTAATTGGTGGAAGTCTAAATTGAGTATTGCTGAGAAAAGAGACTGGTTGAAGCTTTTTATCACACACTCATCAGAACACTTCAAGAATAAGCGGAAAACAGAAATTTATATTGTATGAGACGAGCATGCTGATTGGTTGTCAAGTACCTCTCTGGTAGTGGCATTGCCATAGAGAACCCACCAAGTGACTGACAGTTAACTGCCAAGCATTGTTTGAAATTTAAACCAAGAAATTTGACCCTGATTGGTCAAGACATTTGGCTGAGTAATGAGTAGCGAATGGCTGTCACTTATTTTGTTTTCATCTGAAACAGGCGCAATGTGTGTACATATACTTTCTGTCTGTGTAGACCAGGCCCCCTCTATTAATATATGTAGCTTCCAGTACACACTCGCGCACCTCACTGCGAGCTTGACTGACTATCTTAATTTGGCTGACAGCTCAATCTTTGGCACACTTGAGGATTAATTGGCAAATGTCCATTGGCCGAATGACATCTAATGTTGGACACTTTTGAGTTTTACGTGTACGGGCTGATTGGGTATGGTCCATGCCTTGGTCGTTGCCAACAGTTGCTGCAACATGCTGTTATGTTAATATTCTTGCCAAGTGCCCTGATGGTGGCCATCCTGTGGCTCTGCCCAAAGTGGAATATACCAGTGATGTAGCTGGCGTGACATCTGCAGCTTCCAGAGCCCAGAAAATTCCTGTTGATGGGATGTGCTGCTGTATGTGTGACTGCTTGCCAGAGGAGTGACACCCAAAGGAGGAGATCATGCTACATGTATCACACTTGATGTGTTGTCACCTAGATTTGTTGCCTCTAAACGCTTTAACTTTGAAAACAGGCAGTTTTCATAAGCAGATCGAATCTCCAACATACTGAATCTTTCAGACTTGAGTGATGTGGGCGGGATAGGGTGCTAGTGATGGGCTAGTGAGTACCGATTAATAATGGTCCGACACATCAGAGATTACATGGGCTAACCCCCCCCCCACTCTGATTTGTCTATCTGCTTCAAAAGTGGTGTTTGTTAGCCTGCGATCAGATGGACGTTCAGGCTAAACCTGCTGATCATTGACTTGGTTTGAGAGTGGGAAACTTGCACTGAAGCTCACTATACAGTACCTGATTTCCTAAGTGTTCACAAGTTATTTCAGAGCTAAGCCCCAGCTCTTTAGTTCCTTTAAGTAACTTTGAATGTTGTTACCTAAAGTCTTTTTTGAGAGACGTGCTATCAAAGCTTTTCATCTTGCATTCACCAGGACAGGCTCAAGGCTACCAATTGTAAAGGGAACAATCATTTTATACTGTATGAGAAGAGAGTGTGGATTAGTGGCAAATGGACTCTTGAAACATTGCCATGGGGAATGTACCAAGGAACAGTTAATTGCCAGGGATTTGTTTAACTTCAAACCAGGCAGGTAGACTTTAGTCAAAGCATTTCCATAGGGAATGAACCAGGGAATGGCTGTCCCTGAAGTTTCGGTTCAGCTGAAGCAGGTGCAATGTGTGGACATGCTCCTTCTGTCTGCAAAGGACAGGGGCCCCGAGTGTGAAGGTTTGTAGCTTCTAGCATGAGTAAGTGAGCCACACTGCGAGCCCCACCGATAATCTTGGTATAATCAGGGTAGTTTAGGAAGTGCTGTCCAGTCATGGGATAATGTTGGACACCGTTTTGAGTTTTGCAACCGTGGCCTGGTTGGGTACAGTCAGCATTTTGTCTGTTGTGAAGAGCTGAAGGGGTGTGCTGTTGGATGCGATCCACGTTGGGGAGTACGGCCAACATACCTGGCATCACACTGGCATTGAAATTCATATACGGCATTACTCATTTGTGTGATAGTTACAGCATCTTTTTGGCTTGACAGTAGCATCCCGTTAGGGGAGGCGGTGGCGTAGTGGCAGTGTCATCTGGTTCACTAATGTCCTTTAGGGAGGGAACTCTGCCGTACTTACCTGGTCTGGCCGACATGTGACTCCAGGTCCACAGCAATGGGGTTGACTCTTAACTGCCTCCTCAAGGGCAATTAGGGATGGGCAATAAATGCTGGCACAGCCTGCGACGCCCACATCCCATGACAAATTTTTAAAAATGGAGAATACTACTTTTGTTGCTTATCCATAACAGTTGCGGGAAACGGCTAACTTCACCCGTCGCTCAAAGTTTTGAGACAGTTTACCATTTCCAGTCTAATCTGAGGTAAACTGGGCACTTTTTCAGGATCGAAAGCGGGACCCTAGGCCCATTCGTGAGTTTGCGCAATTTACCGTAAGAAATTACCTGATCAATGTCGCTATTATCCCACAGGATGGCATTGATGTGCCCTACTTCAGCGTCGGTAGACGCTTGGAGGACAGCCATTCCCTGGTTCATTCCCCATGAATGAATCAACCTGCCTGCTTCATGTTTAAATAAAAGCTTGGCAGTTGACTGTTCCCTGGTGCATTCCCCATAGTGACGCCCCTTCTGATCAGAGTCCAATTGCCAAACAGTCAGCACACTCTGTTCATGCAGCATAAATTGTTGTTCCCTTTGCAACTGGTATTCTTACCTGCCCTGACGAGTACAAGATGAAAAACTTCAACAGTGTGTCTCTTTTCTTTCCAGCGATACTATCAACGACTTAACGCATTTCGTATTGTGAGCAGGAGATTCAAGTCCTCGGTGGGGAAACATTCTGGCTAAATGTAAGACAAAGAATTCTTAATTTTTAGTAGTCATGCATAAATAACTGTCCCCTCAAGGGCATTACTCTTGACACCTGATTGCCAGCGAAGCTATTCTAAAATATCTGTTCTGAGTCTGTAAGTTTGTGTACATCAAAAGTCTGATAGGCAAGCTAAACAGATTAGACAGTACCACCGACATGATTTGGTTGCTGTCACTAGTCAGCTGCAAGGTGGGAGGTAATGTTGAAATAAGGTGTATTTGGGAACCTTGCATAGCTGGATGTTTTTAAAAAAGGTTTTGTTGCTCTTAAAACAGCAATAAGCATCAGAATCAGAACAGGAAAGCAATTATTGAGGGCAGCATGGTGGCACAGTGGTTAGCACTGCTGCCTACGGCGTTGAGGACCCGGGTTCGAATCCCGGCCCTGGGTCACTGTCCGTGTGGAGTTTGCATATTCTCCCTGTGTCTGCGTGGGTTTCACCCCCACAACCCAAAGATGTGCAGGCTAGGTGGATTGGCCACGATAAATTGCCCCTTAATTGGAAAAAATAATTGGGTACTCTAAATTTTTTTTTTTAAAAGTAAAGCAATTATTGTGGGACCCCTACAGTCAGCAGAAAAATGAAATTTTCTGCACCAGTTTGGCCTGGATTCAGCCCCATCCCTTCGAAGGGAAAGGGAAGTGTTGCAATTCACTGTGTTTTCCTAGCTTTTGCATTCTAATATTTCGGATTACTCCTTCAAGGAAACATAAGTGAAACTCTCTGCCTCCTCGTGTGGCTCGGTGTTGTTGCATTTGTACAGGGTGTGGGTGAGACCACATCTGGAGTATTGTGTCCAGCTTGGGTCTCCTTATTTGAGGAAGGATGTGATGGCTTTGGAGGCAGTTCAGAGGAGAGTCACCAGATTGATTCCGGGGATGAAAGCGTTGAAATGAGGAGAGATTAAACAGTTTGGGCTTATACTCGCTGGAGTTTAGAAGGATGAGAGGGGATCTGATTGAGGTGTATAAAATACTAAAACGGGGGGGGGGGGGGCAGCATGGTGGCGACGGGGTCCCAGTTTCAATCCCGGCTCTGGGTCACGGGGAGAACGTGCAGACTCCGCACAGACAGTGACCCAAGCCGGAATCGAACCTGGGACGCTGGCGCTGTGAAGTCACAGTGCTAACCACTGTGCTACCATGCTGCCCAAAGGAATTTTAGTGAACCAGGTGAGTTTTTACGACAATCGACAATGGCTTTACGGTGATCACTAGACTTCTAATTCCAGATATTTTATTGAGTTTAAATTCCACCAGCTGCCATGGTGGGATTCGAACCTGGGTCCCCCGATCAGTATCTGGATCTCTGGATTACTAGTCCAGTGACAATACCTCTACGCAACCGCCTCCCCTCGTTATATAGCTTGAGAGGCGGTAGATTTAGAACTGAGCTGAGGAGGAACTACTTCTCGCAGAGGGTGGTGAATTTGTGTGACTCACTGCCCCATAGTGCGGTGGAGTGCAAATCATTAAATGGTTTCAAGAAGGAGATAGATATATTTCTGATTTTAAAACAGGTTAAAGGGATATGGGGAACAGGTGGGGAGGTGGATTTGACACCAGGAAGAGATCAGCCAGGATCTGATTGAATGGTGGAGCAGGCTCAAGGGGTTAATTGCTGACTTCTCCTATTTCCTATGTTCTTATGTGTTAGACTTTGTTGGATCGCTCTCCTGGGAAGAGGGACATCTTAACCACTTTAAATGGTACTGTATAAATGCAAGTAGTTTGTCTGCTCGCGACTGTGAAAGTTGCTGATTCCCGTTCTACAAATAGTACTGGGAATAGTACTGGGATACATTTTAATTCTAGTGAGCAATATTTGATCACCTCACTTGGTGTCCTTCCCGTTGTAAGAATCCAAAACGATGGAATGTGTTGGACATGGCACTGTTTTCCCCTTGTAACTTTTACAAGATGCAGTGTTGCAACTGCCTCGCAAAATGGCCAAGTGTTAAATATAGTTGAACGCTGAAATATAATCTACTGCAGGCGGTGATCTGAGAAATGAGGTTTTTTTTCAACAGATGGTTTAACTGGGTGGGTTTCACGGAAGCTGAAGGTGCTAATTTTAGGACTTTTTAGAGAAAGAGGAACCCCCCCCCTCCCCATGCCATGGTGCGCTCCCTGGGACATAGACTGAGAGGTCGCTTATCCTAATTTCAGGCCTTGGCTCTCAGCTGGCTGTCGGTGTTTGTGAGAGCGGTTGGCATGTTGCACTCTTATTCTCTGTGGGGACATGGCTGGATCGTATTCAATGTGCGTCCCTGAGGCTAAGAAGTAAACCGTGTCGGATTTGTAACTGTAGCTTAAGGCTACAGTGGAACACTGAGCTTTAGAATATAGACTCAAACACCTTCAGGTATGTGTTTTACCCTTTCTGTTCTACTTGTCTCAAAATATTGTCTATATCACGGCAAGTGCAGTGCAAGTAGACTATTTTGAAGGGTGGGTATAGGCGTTGCTTTAAGCCTGCGCAGCTAACTGCTGAACCGAAAAGCAACCAATTCCCCTCTGATCAGAGGCAGGCTGTTAAAAGGCCGCCCGCACTGTAGAAATCATAACAGCGCCTATTGAAATTGATGTTCCACTGTCATCCGGAAATTAAAGTTCTCAGGGCTCCATGAATTGCATCAAAAGGTGCATACAGTGCTCATCATTGCCCCCTAACCATCACACTCTGCACTCATACAAAAAACATTGAGGTGCTCCCTAGAAAGTGGTAGCCTGTGTATGTGCGCGAGTTGTGTGCACAAGTGTGTGTGCGCGCGAGTGTGTGTGCGCGCGAGTGTGTGTGCGCGCGAGTGTGTGTGCGCGCGCGAGTGTGTGTGCGCGCGCGAGTGTGTGTGCGCGCGCGAGTGTGTGCGCGCGCGCGAGTGTGTGTGCGCGCGCGAGTGTGTGTGCGCGCGCGCGAGTGTGTGTGCGCGCGCGCGAGAGTGTGTGTGCGCGCGCGCGAGAGTGTGTGTGCGCGCGCGCAAGAGTGTGTGTGCGCGCGCGCGCGAGTGTGTGTGCGCGCGCGCGCGAGTGTGTGTGTTCCTATTTCCTGTGCTCACTGTCTGTGCTGAGTCTGCATGTTCTCCCCGTGTCTGCGCCGGAGTGGATTTTCTTTTTTTTAAATAAATTCAGAGTACCCAATTCATTTTCTCCAATTAAGGTGCAATTTAGCGTGGCTGATCTACCTACCCTGCACATCTTTTGGGTTGTGGGGGCGAAACCCACACACGGGATCGAACCTGGGACCTCGGCACCGTGAGGCAGCAGAGCTCACCCACTGCGCCACCGTGCTGCCCGACTAGGGGCTTTTCACAGTAACTTCATTGCAGTGTTAATGTAAGCCTACTTGTGACAATAAAGATTATTATTATTAATTGCTGACAAGATACTGGAAGGAACAAAGGTGTCCCCAAAATAGTTGGTAAGTTGAGAAAGAATCAGAAAATCCCCACAGTGCTGAAGGAGACTATTCGGTCAATGAAGTCTGCACCGATCCTCTGACAGAGCACCCTACCTAGGCCCAATCACCACCCTATCCCTGTAATCCCACCGTCAACGGGAATTTTTTTTTTTAAATTTAGAGTACCCAATTCATTTTTTCCAATTAAGGGGCAATTTAGCGTGGCCAATCCACCTACCCTGCACATCTTTGGGTTGTGGGGGCGAAACCCACGCAAACACGGGGAGAATGTGCAAACTCCACGCGGACGGTGACCCAGAGCCGGGATCGAACCTGGGACCTCGGCGCCATGAGGCAGCAGTGCTAACCACTGCGCCACCGTGCTGCCCCATCTAGGGGGAATTTATCATGGCTAATCCACCTAACCGGCACATCTTTGGACTGTGGGAGGCAATAGGAGCACCCGGAGGAACCCCACACAGAGAATGCGCAAACTCCACACAGACAGTGTCCCGAGGTTGGAATTGAATCCGGGTCCCTGGATGCTGGAGGGCAACAGTCCCACCTTACTGCCCAAGGAAGAGGAACGACGAAGATCATGATTGAAATTCAAGCCATGATTTCATGTAATCTCGCTTTGTTGTAATAGGGATAATCAATTTAAATAACTAACTCCTGATTAATATTCTGCCTCCGGTTGTCTTTAAGTCACTACATCCTCGTATTCATTTTAATAATGAAGAACCTCAGAAAGCTTGTAGCCCAAGTGATTTCTGACAGGAGAATTTGAAGGCTTCTCCCAGTGGCCTCGTGAGTAATAACATTGCGGTTCTACCTTAAAGTCACAGGAATGAAGGGTGAAGAAGGATATTTTAGAATCCCACCGCTCCCCCTTTGAAGCAGCCAATCAGTTTTCATTGTAGTATTTTTGTGTCCAGCATTCTGTACCAGATTTTATCCATGTGTTAATCGCTCTTTTATGTGGTGAACAAGCTGTTAAACTGTGCCAAATTGGTTGTTTATTAGTTTGAACCTGCGTTTTATCGCCTCGACTAACTCCTCCAAAACCCATTATTTGGCAGTTTTTAGTTTGTTTAGCGGACGTGGCCATCGCTGACCAGGCCAGCATTTAAAAAAAAAAATTAAAAAAAATTTTTTTTTTAGAGTACCCAATTTACTTTTTCCAATTAAGGGACAATTTAGCGTGGCCAATCCACCTATCCTGCACATCTTTGTGTTGTGGGGGCGAAACCCACGCAAACACGGGGAGAATGTGCAAACTCCACACGGACAGTGACCCAGAACCGGGATCGAAACTGGGACCTCGGTGCCGCGAGGCAGCAGTGCTAACCAGTGCGCCACCGTGCTGTCCTCCAAAGCCAGTATTTAATGCACGCTCTTAATTAAGATGGAGGTGAACTGGGCCACAGTGCTGTTAGGGAGGGAGTAGTGCTGGAGTTTCGGGATTTTAATCCAGCTGCAGTGAAGACTGGTGACGTGCTTCCAAGTCAGGATAATATGTGGCATGAAGGGCAATTTGTAGATGATGGTGTTCCCATGCACCTGCTGCCCTTGTTCTACACAGTAGCACGTGCAGGTTTGGAAGGTGCAGTCGAAGCAGCCTTGGTGATGCGTTATAGACGGTACACACGGCTGCCACTGTGGTGGAGGGAGTGAATGTTGAAAGTGGTGGATGGAGTGCCAATCAAGGGGGGCTGCTTTGTCCTGGGTTGTGTTGAGATTCCTAAGGGTTGTTGGAGCTCCACCCATCCAGGCAAGTGGAGAATATTCCATCAGACGTGTGGCCTTGTCGACAGTGGGCAGACTTTGGGCAGTCAGGAGGTGAGTTACTCTTCACAGAATTCACAGCCTCTGACCCGATATTTTTGCCACAGTATTTATGTGGCTGGTTCAGTTAAGTTTTTGGTCAATGGTAACCTCTGAGGAAATAGATGTTGGGGGATCCAGCCATGGTAATTGCTGTAGGATGTGAAGGGGAGGAGTTTAAATTCTTGTGGGAAATGTCAATTGCCTGGTAATTGTATGGCACAAATGTTACTTGCCACTTATCAGCCCAAGCCCGAATGTTGTCTGGGTTTTGCTGCATTTGAACACTCGAGACTTAGAAAGACTTATAAAGAAGACAGATGCATATGGGATACAGGTTAACTTGATAAGGTAGATTCAAAATTGGCTTAGCTTAAGGAGACAGAGTGTGATGACGGACAGCTGCTTTGGTGACTGGAAGCCAGTGACCAGTGACGTACCCCAGGGATCTGTGCTGAGTCCCTTTGTATAAATGTCTATGTGAGGGGTAGGTGATCAGTAAGTTTGCGGATGCCACAAACACTTAACAGTGAGGTTGAGTGTCTTGGGGACGATGAAGACAGGATGGTCAAATGGGCAGAAAAGTGGCAGATGAAATTTAACCCTGAAAAGTGAGAGGTGATACACTTTGGAAGGAGTAATGTGACAAGGAAGTCTTGAATGAACGGCCTGACACTGGGAAGTTCCGAGAAACAAAGGGACCTTGGCGTGTTTGTCCATAGACGGGCAGCTTAATAGGGTGGTGAAAAAGGAATATGGGGCACTTGCTTTGATTAATCAAGGCATAGATTTCAAAAGCAGAGAGGTCATGTTGGGAGTTGTATAGAACCTTGGTGAGGCCACAGCTGGAGTACTGGGCGCAGTTCTGGTCGCCACATTATAGGAAGGATGTGACTGCACTGGAGGGGGTGCAGAGGAGATCACGGGATGTTGCCTGGGGTGGAACAGTTAAGTTATGAAGAGAGGTTGGATAGGCTTGGGTTGTTTTCACTGGAGCAGAGACGACTGTTCAAGGTGTACAAGATTATGTGGGACATGGACAGGGTGGAGAGGGTATAGCTGTTCCCCTTAGTTGAAGGGTTGGTTATGAGGGGGCACAAGATCAAGGTCGGGGGGAGGGGTTTAAGGGGGATTTGAGGAAAAACCTTTTACCCAGAGGGTGGTGACGGTTTGGAACGCACTGCCTGGGAGGGTGGGAGAGGTGGGTCTGGGATGCTCTGTCTGGGAGGGTGGGAGAGGCGGGTCTGGGACGCACTGTCTGGGAGGGTGGGAGAGGCGGGTCTGGAACGCACTGTCTGGGAGGGTGGGACAGGCGGGTCTGGAACGCACTGTCTGGGAGGGGGGGAGAGGCGGGTCTGGAACGCACTGTCTGGGAGGGGGGGAGAGGCGGGTCTGGAACGCACTGTCTGGGAGGGGGGGAGAGGTGGGTCTGGAGCGCGCTGCCTGGGAGGGTGGTGACGGTCTGGAACGCACTGTCTGGGAGGGTGGGAGGCGGGTCTGGAACGCACTGCCTGGGAGGGGGGAGAGGCGGGTCTGGAACGCACTGTCTGGGAGGGTGGGAGAGGCGGGTCTGGAACGCACTGTCTGGGAGGGGGGGGGGAAGAGGCGGGTCTGGAACGCGCTTCCTGGGAGGGTGGTGACGGTCTGGAACGCACTGTCTGGGAGGGTGGGAGAGGCGGGTCTGGGACGCACAGTCTGGGAGGGTGGGAGAGGCGGGTCTGGAACGCACTGTCTGGGAGGGGGGGGAGAGGCGGGTCTGGAACGCACTGTCTGCGAGGGGGGGGGGGAGAGGCGGGTCTGGGACGCACTGTCTGGGAGGGTGGGAGAGGCGGGTCTGGAACGCTCTGCCTGGGAGGGTGGGAGAGGCGGGTCTGGAACTCACTGTCTGGGAGGGGGGGGGAGGCGGGTTTGGAACGCACTGTCTGGGAGGGGGGGAGAGGCGGGTTTGGAACGCACTGTCTGGGAGGGGGGGTGAGGTGGGTCTGGAACTCACTGTCTGGGAGGGGGGGGAGGCGGGTTTGGAACGCACTGTCTGGGAGGGGGGGGAGGCGGGTTTGGAACGCACTGTCTGGGAGGGGGGGGAGAGGTGGGTCTAGGACGCACTGTCTGGGAGGGGGGAGAGGCGGGTCTGGGACGCACTGTCTGGGAGGGGGGAGAGGCGGGTCTGGAACGCACTGTCTGGGAGGGGGGGAGAGGCGGGTCTGGAACGCACTGTCTGGGTGGGTGGGACAGGCGGGTCTGGAACGCTCTGCCTGGGAGGGTGGGAGAGGCGGGTCTGGAACTCACTGTCTGGGAGGGTGGGAGAGTCGGGTCTGGAACACACTGTCTGGGAGGGGGGGGGAGGCGGGTTTGGAACGCACTGTCTGGGAGGGTGGGAGAGTCGGGTCTGGAACGCACTGTCTGGGAGGGGGGAGAGGCGGGTCTGGGACGCACTGTCTGGGAGGGGGGAGAGGCGGGTCTGGGACGCACTGTCTGGGAGGGGGGTGAGGCGGGTCTGGAACACACTGTCTGGGAGGGTGGGGGAGGCGGGTCTGGAACGCACTGTCTGGGAGGGTGGGACAGGCGGGTTTGGAATGCACTGTCTGGGAGGGGGGGAGAGGCGGGTCTGGAACGCACTGTCTGGGAGGGGGGACAGGCGGGTCTGGGTCGCACTGTCTGGGAGGGGGGAGAGGCGGGTTTGGAACGCACTCTGGGAGGGGGGGTAGAGGCGGGTCTGGAACGCACTGTCTGGGAGGGGGGGGGGGAGAGGTGGGTCTGGAACGCACCGTCTGGGAGTGGGGGGGCGGCGGGTTTGGAATGCACCGTCTGGGAGGGTGGGAGAGGCGGGTCTGGGACGCACTGTCTGGGAGGGGGGGGAGAGGCGGGTCTGGTACGCTCTGCCTGGGAGGGTGGGAGAGGAGGGTCTGGAACGCACTGTCTGGGAGGGTGGGAGGCGGGTCTGGGACGCACTGTCTGGGAGGGGGGGAGAGGCGGGTCTGGTACGCTCTGCCTGGGAGGGTGGGAGAGGAGGGTCTGGAACGCACTGTCTGGGAGGGTGGGAGGCGGTCTGGGACGCACTGTCTGGGAGGGTGGGAGGCGGGTCTGGGACGCACTGTCTGGGAGGGGGGGAGAGGCGGGTCTGGTACGCTCTGCCTGGGAGGGTGGGAGAGGCAGGTTGCCTCACATTCTTTAAAAAGTACCTGGATGAGCACTTGGCTGCCATAACATTCAAGGCTCTGGGCCACGTGCTGGCCGATGGGATTAGGTAGACAGGTCGGGTGTTTTTCATGGGTCTGTGCAGACTCGATGGGCTGAAGGGCCTCTTCTGTTCTGAATTATTCTGTGATTCTAAGAGTCAGGAGTTGTGAATGGAAGCGAACACTAGACACCAGCGAACATCTCCACTTCTGACCTTATGTTTGAGGGAAGGTCATTGCTGAAGCAGTTGAAGATGGTCGTGTCTAGGACACTGCCCTGAGAAACTCCTGTAGCGATGTTCTGGGTTGTGATGATTGGCCTCCAGCAATCACAGCCGTCTTCCTTTGTGCTGATATTGCTCCTTTTTATAGACACAGCACCGATTAAAAATAGTGACTGAAATTCAAAAGTGTTTCACTGGTTGCAAACCTGCTTTTAAGATGTCCCAAGAAGCTACGATGTAAATGCAGATTTCTTTAGGAGCACCATCCCACTTTCGCCTTTCAAAATTAAACAGCACCATGTTCTCTGAGACCATAATGTTCCAATTTTGATGTGCAGTGAGGTAATCTGTGCAAGACAAGAGACAAGCTAGATAAACTACCATTCGCACTCTGTTGTCCTCTTCAACCCCTTTTACCCCCTTTCCAACCCCGGGGAACCTGATCGTATAACCAATAATGAAAGGCATAACTGCTCAGTGATCATGTGCTACGTGTCACCATCAGTGTGGGTCCTGGCTTTATTTATGTCCCAAAAATAAACTCTTCCATGTTGTCCTTTTTAACTTTAAAAAGTCATGGAAGAGGCAGGGTGTAACTGTTTGGTTGTATATTTACTCTTGGTCTTGGGTGTCGCCCTGCTTAGAAGTGTGGAAGTTGAAGCCAGAATAAGCATTCTAGACATTACTAGTTTGCAGGATGCTAGTCTTTAGGGACTAAAAGTTTTGAAGGCAGCCTGGAAGATTACTGTTGTTCAGTCGCTAAGAACAAGCTCTTGATTTAGTGAAAATGTTCTGCTTGTGGTAAAATACCAGCTGCGTATTATAATAATTTACTTTGCTTTTAGGCTTGGGTCAAATGTATAAACTGACCAGGAAAGTTGGCCCTGATAAGAGTTCAATTTAAAAAACAAATTTAGAGGACCCAATTTTTGTCCAATGAAGGGGCAATTTAGCGTGGCCAATCCACCTACCCTGCACATCTTTGGGTTGTGCGGGTGAAACCCAACACGGGGAGAATGTGCCCACTCCACACGGACAGTGACCCGGGGCCGAGATCGAACCCCGGTCCTCGGCGCCGTGAGACAACAGCGCTAACCACTGTGCCGCTCCCCCAGCACCTGGAAACAAGAAGACCCATGATCACTTTCAGACACCAAGAAATGAATGAATTTGAGAAGGAAAGGATAAAGCGAAACAGGGCTTGCATTTATATAGCACCTTTCTCTCACTCCTGGGTATTCCGAAGCAATTTATTGACAATGAATGACTAATTAGTCTGTTTTGGTGAAATTGGTTGAGTTAAATATTGACTAGGAGACTAAAATACTTATCCTTCGAAGAGAAAGAAACTTCAGATCAAGGCATATGAGAGAACCCCATAATTTCTGGTTCGGAATCATGTTTTTTAAAAAGAAATTTAGAGTGCCCAATCATTTTTTCCAATAAAGTAGGTGTCCAATCCACCTACCCTGCACATCTTTGGGTTGTGGGGGTGAGACCCACGCAGACACGGGGAGAATGTGCAAACTCCACATGGACAGTGACTTGGGCCGGGATCGAACCCGGGACCTCGACGGCGTGAGTCAGCAGTGCTAACCACTGCGCCGTCCTCAAAATCATGTTTTTACATCTACTCGCATAGAGGTTGACCCCACCCCCCCGCCCCTTTCAGCCGTGACTTAATACGCTCATTAATAGCCTCAGATGTTTCACCACAAATGCATGTTTTACATACCTTCTAACTATCGGGAGGCCTTGTGGCGCAATGGGTGGCATCCCTATCGCTGAATCGGAAGCCCTGGGTTCAAGTCCCACCCCAGGACATAAACGCGGCCAAACAGGTTTGATTTATCTTTTTTTAAATAAAGTTAGAGCACCCAATTATTTTTTTTTCCATTTAAGAGGCAACTTAGCGTGGCCAATCCACCTACCCTGCACATATTTGGGTTGTGGGGGTAAAACCCACGCAGTCACGGGGAGAATGTGCCAACTCCAAATGGACTAGTGGTGTGCCTCAGGGGTCGGTGCTGGGACCACAACTTTTCACAATATACATTAATGACCTGGAAGAAGGTACTGAAGGCACACTTGCTAAGTTTGCAGATGATACAAAGATCTGTAGAGGGACAGGTAGTATTGAGGAAGCAAGGGGGCTGCAGAAGGATTTGGACAGGTTAGGAGAGTGGGCAATGAAGTGGCAAATGGAATATAATGTGGAAAAGTGTGAGGTTATGCACTTTGAATGGAGGAATTTAGGCATAGACTATTTTCTAAATGGGGAAATGCTTCGGAAAGCAGTTCAGTCAGCAGTTAAGAATGCAAATGCAATGTTAGCATTCATGGCAAGCGGGTTAGAATACAAGACCAGGGATGTATTTTTGAGGCTGTGTCAGGCTCTGGTCAGACCCCATTTGGAGTATTGTGAGCAGTTTTGGGCCCCGTATCTAAGGAAGGATGTGCTGGCCTTGGAAAGGGTCCAGAGGAGATTCACAAGAATGATCCCTTGAATGAAGAGCTTGTCGTATGAGGAACATTTGAGGACTCTGGGTCTGTACTTGTTGGAGTTTAGAAGGATGAGAGGGGATCTTGTTGAAACTTACAAGATAATGCGAGGCCTGCTTAGAGTGGACGTGGAGAGGATGTTTCCACTTGTAGGAAAAACTAGAACCAGAGGACACCATCTCAGATTAAAGGGACGATCCTTTAAAACAGATGAGGAGGAAATGCTTCAGCCAGAGGGTGGTGAATCTGTGGAACTCTTTGCCGCAGAAGTCTGTGGAGGGCAATTCACTGAGTGTCTTTAAGTCGGAGATAGATAGGTTATTGATTAATAAGGGGATCAGGGGTTATGGGGCGAAGGCAGGAGAATGGGGATGAGAAAATATCAGCCATGATTGAATGGCGGAGCAGACTCGATGGGCCGATTGGCCTAATTCTGCTCCTATGTTTTATGGTCTTATGGACAGTAGGCTTGATTATCAACCTGCAAAATCATTCCAACACATGGTAAGTGACAAGGACGGGAGAGTTGAAGTTGTGATCAGCCATGTCATTGGATGCAATGGAAAGAAAGTTTAAGTCCCTACCATCATTATCTATAGCTCCACATTACAGCGTGCACATTGCCAGAGCAGCTCTAACTCCCCGAGTGATTTGTAACACCACCATCTATTAACTGGGCAGGGGGGAGATCAAGGAGGCGATACGGGGCATGTTGCGAAGATGTGCAGGAGACATCCCACACGAGGAAATAAAACAAAATGAATGAAGTTTGACGCTGGTTTCAATCTAAAAGTTGTAACATCTAACTCGTCAAATAACTGCTGCAGCGAGGGAACTCGGTGTTAGCGAGAAACCGGTGCGAGAATGGAAGGAGAATTAGCCCGTCCTGAAGATGCCCAAACCAAATGCACCATGAGAACAGGAGGGAGCGGCTGGCCTGGCCTTGAAGTATCGGAGTTGGCCCTTGAAAATGGTTACTCTGTCACCAGAAATGCGGTGCACACAATACGCACTTTGAGCCAAATCAAACTGAGTCCAGCAAAAACTGTGGAGCAACCACTGGATGGGTATAGCTGCTTAATGGAAGTAAAATATTTACCGTTGTGGTAGAAGACCGAGATCACTTGGAGCTTACTAAAAAGATCGTGATACCCAAATTATCGGCTTCTAGTGATTCAGTGGCATCGCAGTGTCGAACACTTATCCGTTCTGCCATCTCGGCAATGGGGATGAAATGCAGATGAATTTCTGTTCACCCAGCAACCAAATTGTAGAGTGGAAAGTTTCAAAAATAGTTCCAGTCGAAACCACAAGCTTCTGGGAAGATATCCTTCACGGTGGCACGAGCCTGGGTGGTCAATGGGACAAAAATAAAGCCTATTTTCAAACGTAAAACCCATGCTGAAAATCGGGTTCCCTGCAGGAGTTTTGCTGCGTGTCTATAATGACAGTTGACGCTTGAGGATTAAGTGAAGTTGCAGATTGATATGCTGCAAAATAGGCATCCTGATGGCCTACGCAAAAAATGCGTGGGACATGTTTACGTCCCAAATAATCAATGAGCTTAAGAGGTGCCTGCAAAGAAAGAACAGACATTGTTGTTGTACAGGGACATGTTTGGGGCTGGGATTCTAACATCCATAGTTCAGCGTTCTGTGCCTCAACAAGCCATTGAGTGGTAATGTAGGTGTGCTGTCCCTCTTGATGTTTTGTCAGGTTTCCATCGTCAAGTTGTCAGATGCTATTAGTGCGCAAAATGTCACCAGATCATTCCAAAAATGAATATCCAAATCGGCAGACGAAAAGGAAGATGATTGGTTGTGGACGGGTGATTATGAAACCAAAAGCGTCACGTCTGATCCAGAGTGGGATTCTTAATAATGATGCCATCGCCAGACAGGCGCAATGAGCCTGAGGAACTCTTTGCGTTGGATACCAAAAACATGAGATTGATGGGTTATTGATACTCTGATTGTGGCTAATGGTGACTCTGTCCAATTAATTCATTCAATAAACCGTGCCACACTGATTTACTCTGCACTACCATTTCAGAATGGTGACCACCCACACTGGCCGTTCACATTTTATACTCTGTCTAAATCTGACAACTGGACCAACGAGCTTCCCTTGCGGAGTCTGGGTTGCTGTGCCAATGTATACTTCTACCTGCATGTTGCCGTCTGGAGCTATGGATAGTGATGGTCGCAGCTCCAATTTCTTTCCCACGCACGGCTGAACAGGATTCTCTGCCGCTCTTCGTGGCTGCTGTTGGCGAGTGTTGGAAGGAGTTGCAAGTTGCTGCTCAACTTGGTTTGGCTTCGTTATGAACACACCCACCTTGGCCATCAAATCCTGTCACGGGTCTTGAACCCGGAGCTTCTGGCTGAAAGGCAGAGGCGCTGACCCACTGCACCACAAGACCTCCAGCCAACAGCTAGGGCCTCAATAGGACCTCCAGGGACCGAAGCTGCTCTTTAAAATAAAAGAGGGTTCTAACAGGTTTTTGGTGAAGAAGAAATGAAAAATGCTGATAATGATTCCTCTGCACTTCTAAACATTTGTGATGCTGCAGCCATCCTTGACCGATTATTATTTGTGAGTTATGCTTTGGGTTCTAGCTCACTAATCTACAATCCTCTAAGGAGGTTTCCAGGAATCATTTGACAAAGCTGTGTACGTGAGGCTGAAGGGTAGGGCTCATGGAATGAATAGCCAATTGCCTTGCCAATAGGAAATAAATGAATCAATTAATCCCTGAGATTTTGTATTTTTTTAATATAAATTTAGAGTTCCCAATTCATTTTCTTTCCGATTAAGGGGCAACTTAGCATGGCCAATCCACCTACCCTGCACATCTTCGGATTGTGGGGGTGAAACCCACGCAGACACGGGGAGAATGTGCAAACTCCACACAGACAGTGACCCAGAGCTGGGATCGAACCCGGGTCCTTGGCGCCGTGAGGCAGGATATTTTGTATTCTGTTTTGATGTCCCATTAACCAGCTTTGTAAATGGAATGCTGTTTAGTGGTGAGGTGATGCCTGTGATCATATTTACTGCTATGATTATTTGTGAACCAGTTTGCACGATATTCTGCACAAGTTGGCAGTTTAACATAGAGCAGCAAGAGTGACCCAGAGTGAGGTGCACCAGCAATATACAGCCTGCTAGGGACCAGATGGATTCCTTGAGCCTTAACTTGGGAACAGAGGATGAGGAAATGACGTGTAGAATAAACTCCGGCCAAAGCTCTCCTCCAGACGTTTTGGCTCCGAGATCTATAGCACAAGTAGACATTAGTAATCAATGTGCTATGAAGATGGTGTACACCCAAACATTCTCCAGTACATGGGAGGGACTGTGGTTGATCTATTTAGGCTGTATTTTTACCACCATTTCTCCAACCAGGCAAAGTGGTTTTGAGTGCGCATGAAAATAAGAATGGGAAATGTAACTTGGAAGATTGCAGAGTACACTAAAGTGCAAGGCCACCTTCTGAAAGAAGTCTTGCATCTACTCCCAAAGAGCGCATTACATATCTATTAAGGATCAGAGTAACACCACTGGCTGGTGTAATGTCACATGTTATGCACTAACATTATCAGAGCGTTTCGTGGGCTTTTGTGGAGTTCGCCATTGCGCTCTGTTAGGGAAGAATCTTGTAAATAAACCCATTTCACTGCGTTATCTGAACTCCACGCGTGCCATCTCTGATTCTTTCTCTTTGCAGCTACAACAAAGAACATAATAAAAGAGTAACTGGCGGCGACAATCTGTGGCGTAAAACAAAATGGGAGAAAAACAACTTTCGACAAGGATTTAGTAAGCCGGAAGAAGGTTGGGTGGGGTTACTGGGTTGTGGGGGTAGGGTGGAAGTGTGGGCTTGGGTAGGGTGCTCTTTCCAAGGGCCGGTGCAGACTCGATGGGCTGAATGGCCTCCTTCTGCACTGTAAATTCTATGATTCTAACAAATGAGTAACTGCCGACAAGATCTGGGCTGTAAAACAAAATGGGAGAAAGCAACTTTCGACAAGGATTTTGTAAACCGGAAGAAGGAATCGTCGACGGGAAATCAGGCCCACCACCATCGGGAGAGAGGGTGGGAGAAATATTTTCAACTTCCAAGGCTATAATCGTTGTAACAGTAAAAACGGGGTTGCAACTCTTCCACTGCCCGGGAATCGATAGCTGGGCACGGGAACAGCTGGTCTGCTTGTCTGTTTGAGTTTGTCTGCTTTAAACAGAGAAAATAAAACATAGAACATAGAAAATACAGCACAGAACAGGCCCTTCGGCCCACGATGTTGTGCCGAACCTTTGTCCTAGATTAATCATAGATTATCATTGAATTTACAGTGCAGAAGGAGGCCATTCGGCCCCCCGAGTCTGCACCAGCTCTTGGAAAGAGCACCTTGGAAAAAGTCAGGGAAGACAGGCTTACGGCTGAGTACAGATCAGAGAGCCGCAATCCAAAAATGGCGGGAAGAAAAGGTGCCATGGACGCGTTTGATGAGAAGGAGACATGAAACTCTTATGAGGAAATCTTCTAGCCATTCCTTAAAGCCAATCAGACACCAGCAGACTGCACACTGACCTTTCTCCACTCATATTGTTACAGAATTTAGTCCACCCAGCTAAACCTGGAGACAAGTCCTATCTGAGTGAATGACATTTCTCTCCCCATCCACTCAATCGCTGAAAGAATCTTCTTTCATCGTCGTGCACAGGAAGAGGGAGAAAACGTTTTCACAATTTGTTGCATCACTGCGAAAGCTAGAAAAGTACAGTGAATTAGGCCAGACTTTGGATGATGCACCTCGCGACCGATTAGTTCGTGGCCTCCGGAATGTAGCCACCCAAAGGAAATAGTTAACTGAAGGTGCATTAACCCTAAAATCTGCTATAGAAATCTGCGAGAGAAGCTTTGCTGATTGGAGTTTGAGCTAATAAGGTGGAGTCCGTAAGAAGCAGGTCCACCAGGAACCTACCCTGTCAACCCTGCAATCAAATGGCACATATGGCTGGAGATTGTTGGAGCAAGGAGAACAAATGCAAAATTTGTGGTAAAGTTGGTCACATTGCCAAGGCATGTTGGTCATGCCAACCTTCATCAGCACAAAGGAAACGTAGCAAGAAAAATACTGCAAAGTCTGCAGGGCGAGTGGATCCACTTGAGGGGCAGGTAGTATGGAGGAGGTGGGGAGGCTGCAGAAAGATTTAGACAGTTTAGGAGAGTGGTCCAAGAAATGGCTGATGAAATTCAACGTGGGCAAGTGCGAGGTCTTGCACTTTGGAAAAAAGAATAGAGGCATGGACTATTTTCTAAACGGTGACAAAATTCATAATGCTGAAGTGCAAAGGGACTTGGGAGTCCTAGTCCAGGATTCTCTAAAGGTAAACTTGCAGGTTGAGTCCGTAATTAAGAAAGCAAATGCAATGTTGTCATTTATCTCGAGGTTTGGAATATAAAAGCAGGGATGTACTTCTGAAGCTTTATAAAGCATTAGTTAGGCCCCATTTAGAATACTGTGAGCAATTTTGGGCCCCACACCTCAGGAAGGACATACTGGCACTGGAGCGGGTCCAGCGGAGATTCACACGGATGATCCCAAGAATGGTAGGCCTAACATACGATGAACATCTGAGGATCCTGGGATTATATTCATTGGAGTTTAGGAGGTTGAGGGGAGATCTAATAGAAACTTACAAGATAATGAATGGCTTAGATAGGGTGGATGTAGGGAAGTTGTTTCCATTAGCAGGGGAGACTAGGACCCGGGGGCACAGACTTAGAATAAAAGGGAGTCACTTTAGAACCGAGATGAGGAGAAATTTCTTCAGCCAGAGAGTGGTGCGTCTGTGGAATTCATTGCCACAGAGGGCGGTGGAGGCCGGGACGTTGAGTGTCTTTAAGACAGAAGTTGATAAATTCTTGATTTCTCGAGGAATTCAGGGCTCTGGAGAGAGAGCGTGTAAATGGAGTTGAAATCAGCCATGATTGAATGGTGGAGTGGACTCGATGGGCCGAATGGCCTTACTTCCGCTCCTATGTCTTATGGTCTTAAGACTCACCGAGTACCACTTCAGCTTAAGGAATGTAAGCTTGCCTTTTGTTCTCTAAGGAACAAATGTTTTGGCCAAGATTAGTATCATGACTGGTACAGGCTTGGAGGGGCGAAAGACCTGTTCCTGAGCTGTATTATTTGTTCCAGCAGTACAAGGAGACCAGCAATGATTTTGTGTCTATCCAAAATTAAATGGGAACACTATTAAGGTGGAAGTGGATAGGGCAGCACGGTGGCACAGTGGGTTAGCCCTGCAGCCTCGCGGCGCCGAGGTCCCAGGCTCAATCCTGGCTCTGGGTCACTGTCCGTGTGGAGTTTGCACATTCTCCCCCTGTCTGCGTGGGTCGCACCCCCACAACCCAAAGATGTGCAGGGTAGGTGGATTGGCCACGCTAAATTGCCCCTTAATTGGAAAATCTTTTTTAAAATCTTCTTTTAAACCCTGTATTATTTACCACTTATTGAAGATCTTTTTGCAGGACTTTGAAGAGGCCAAAATTTAGCAAAATTGATCTCCCAAGCCTATCTGCCAATAAACGTAGCTATTGAGTCTCCACCGTTACTGACCATAGTAACACACAAGGGTCTGTTTCGGTATCGGAGGCTTTCGTTCAGAATAACGTCAGCACCCGGGCAGCACGGTGGCACAATGGTTAGCACTGCTGCCTAAAGGCGCCGAGGACCCGGGTTCGATCCCGGCCCCGGGGTCACTGTCTGGAATTTGCACATTCTCCCCGTGCTTGCGTGGGCCTCACTCCCACAACCCAAAAGATGTGCAGGGTAGGTGAATTGGCCATGCTAAATTGCCCCTTAATTGGGGAAAAAAAGAATTGGGCACTCTAAATTTAAAAAAAAAAAGATAACGTCAGCACCAGCTCTTCAACGATCAGTGCATCAGATCTTGAGTGGGCTATCTATCGGGTGTGCAATGCTACCTGGACGACATTGTGATCACCGGTTCGAATGGCCATGCCTGTAAAGAACCTACAAGCTATTCTTGCTAGGTTGCAACTAATCTTGGAGTCAAGAAAGAGCAGTGCAAATTTTTAGATCTTTTATTCGCTACCTTGAGCATATCATCGACCAAGGTGGTCTGCACTGGATGCAGTCACTGAAGAATGTGACTCTGCCAAGGTTGTTTTTAAGATTATTAAATTACTATGAATAGTTTTGTATCGCACTTAGCACCAAGGTTCCTTTACAAATGCTGCTTTGTAACGAGCAAGCTTGACTATTTTACAGGAATCATGAGTTATTGGCCCATTGTAACCGAAAACTGGAACTGCAGTTTGTGACACATCGCCCTGTGGGGGTGGAGCAGTTGTCTCGCATATCATGCCGTCCGACAAAGAGCGACCAATAGCTTTTGCTTCCAGGACATTGACTAACGCTGAGTCCAACTATGCTTAATTTGAGAAAGAAGCTCTCTGCATTGTTTTGGTATTCAATGGTTCCGCCATTATTTAATTGGCCGTCAGTCAATTTACTCTTGACCGCCATCGTCCCTTAACAACAATTCTTGGGTCACATAAGGGGATCCCTTCGCTCGCTGCTAGTCGATTACAACATTGGCCATTAATCTTGTCAGCACACGATTACGTATTTGAATATCGTAGGTCTGAACAATGCGCTAATGCGGGTGCTTTGTCTAGACGGACGCTGCAAGATCAATAAGTCCAAAAAGACGAGCATGAATCTGAAAACACCTCAACGAGATACTTTCTGTTTCATGTGGAAAATGTTCCAGTAACAACTCCTCGGGTAGCGAAGGTTTACCCGATCATATCCGGTGATGGGGAAGGTATGGGCCATGATTCAAAAAGGCACTCTAACACCAAAACAGAATCCAGATTGGCACCTGGTCAGGTAGGATTTTGAGTTGAAATGACAAAATGGAGTATTGTTGTGGGGTATTAGAGTAATCATTCCGCTGTGTCTAAGGAGCAGAATCCTGGATCAGCTACACGAGGGTCACTCTGGTCTAGTTAGAATGGAAGAGTTGGTGAGAAGCTACTTCTGGTGGCCTGGGTTCGATGCCTAAATGGAGAAGGTGGGGTTATGCCAGTCCTGTGCGTCGTTGAGAAATGTACCCCCACTACAACCTTTTTTTAAATAAATCTAGAGTACCCAATTAATTGTTTCCAATTAAGGGGCAATTTAGTGTGACCAATCCACCTACCCTGCACATCTTTTTGGATTGTGGGGGCAAAACCCACGCAAACACGGGGAGAATGTGCAAACTCCGTGACCCAGAGCCGGGATCTAACCTGGGACCTCCGCCATGAGGCAGCAATGCTAACCACTGCGCCACCGTGCTGCCCTCCCCACTACAACCTTTGTATCCATGGAAATGGCCTACCAGGCCATGACAAAGAATCCATGTCGATTATAAGGGACCAGTCAAAGGACACTTGGTTTTTGGTCATGGTTGATGCACATTCGAAGTGGCTGGAGGTTGCCATCTTGAAATCGACAACTACGGAACAATCAACAACACAAAGCTCACCGGCTATACTTATGTTTAAAAGGCAACTGCGCACACTGTTTGACTCCCCCTTCAGTTTCAGAGATAGTCGGGCAGCAACATCAGACGCAAGTGGCTGGAAGGGAACAGCTTTCGAAAAGCAGAGTCTCTGACCATGAGAGACGTGTTCTTGCGAGAAACTTCACCTCAGGTGAAAAATGGACTCCAGTTATACCAGCCAAAACGGGTCCGATTTCACGTACTGTGCAAACCAACGATGAACGAATTGGGCGTTGGCCTGCTGACCAATTATTGTCTGCACATAGTGAGAGAATCAGTACTGAATTTCCACCATACAGCATGGACAGAGACATGCCAGGCTTGAGGTCTACAACTCCGAGATTCTGGAACCTGTTATAGAGTCATCCACACAACCAGAGAGTTCCTGAATTGGTTTTGTCAGATGTCACCGACACTCCCAGTACCCCTAAAAGCCAAGTTGCTGAATGTCGTGTTCAGCCAAAACGAGGCGGATGTCCAACCGAGAGACTGTCTTACTAATGTACATGTGTATCCGTAACATAACAGTGTTAGTTATGGAATAATGGGTTGGATCTGTGTTGGGGTTTGCTTGAGTAAAAATACTGGAGTCACTAAAGGGGTAAAGAGGGAGAGACAAAGGAGTAAAGAGGGAGGGGCGTGTGTATTAGAGTTACACCATTGGCTGGTGTAATGTCACATGTTACACAATGATGTCATCAAAGCGCTTTTGTAGAGTTCGCCGTTTGTACCCCATGTTGGAGCAGAATCTTGTAAATAAACCCTTGCACTATGTTACATGAACTCGACATGTGTCACTTCTAATTCTTTCTCTTTGCGGCCACAACAAAGAGCACAAAAATATCTAACCTCTTTTTGGAGTTCCGTAATGTGAAGAATGAAGAATAGCAAATGTTCAAAACCAATTGTAAGTTATGAACCTACAATTGTAAATAGATTAGCTGGCATTCATTCTCTGGTGTGGAAAATGTTTGAGAGAATTTTTGAGGGATGCCAAAAGGAATCGTCACTATAGATTAGGAAGCTTTGGGTTATAGCTCACTAATCTACAATCCTCTAAGGAGGTTTCCAGGAATCATTTGACAAAGCTGTGTACGTGAGGCTGAAGGGTAGGGCTCATGGAATGAATAGCCAATTGCCTTGCTAATAGGAAATAAATGAATCAATTAATTGAAACGGCTGGTCTGTGGATCAGTGACTGTTTTTTTAAAAAAAATAATTTAAGAGTGTCCAATTCATTTTGTCCAATTAAGGGGCAATTTAGCGCAGCCAATCCATCTAGCTTGCACATTTTTGGGTTGTGGGGGCGAAACACAGGCAAACATGGGGAGAATGTGCAAACTCCACACGGTCAGTGACCCAGAGCCGGGATCGAACCTGGGACCTCGGCGCGGTGAGGCCGCAGTGCTAACCACTGCGCTGCTGTGCTGCCCCGACAGGTCATTTCCAATAATCCCTGCTCCTGATAACTTTGGGGATGAAATAGGTCGGGTGACCTAGGCGATATATAGAATTCAAAGATTAAACCAAAAAACTAAGCTCCTTTAAATAGAGGCAGTGGCATAATCTGTGATAACCTGACAAGTGGAGGTGGCGAGGATATGTCAACACACACGCGGCTGATGTGGATACAGGGAGAATGAGGTGACATTGGAGGCTTGTCTTGAGTTCAGGTAATTCAGATGAAAATCATTACAACCACTTGAACAGCACCCTGCAAAGGTGAGGTGATGCCACCGCGATTTCATCAATCACTAATCTGCCGTTAGACGTCAGACACACTGCATCAGTAAAGGCCAAAGAGGTAAGCTTGAAATCTGAACCAGCATGACCCAGGGACATGTTCAACATAAATCTTCCCGTGCTCCTGAACATGAATGTCTGTTCAGGAGAGTCGATTTCTCTTTATTGGCTCCTACGTTTACAAGCAGTGACCGGCAATGTGCAATTAATTACCCTACATGCCCCGTGTTCATTTGGAATTCAGGCTCGATGCATCAAGGCAGTCGATGCCGTTTGATTTTAGTGCTGTGGTTGGTTGTGTCCCAAGTAAACTGCTACACTACAGTAACAGTGCAGGTCTGTGTTTCAGCAACTCCATTTGTATTTTGCTGTCCGATGCGATTTCAATGGCATTGCTGGGCAACACTTGACTTTTGAGTGCTGCCCTTTTGAAGTAATCATTTTCCAAAATTGTTTTTCCTTTGGTGTGAAACGACTATTGGAAATGGACGCAGTTGAAGTTCAAAGAGGAGGGGAATTCTAAATTGAGTATTTTCTGTTGAAGTAATAGTTCCACCTTGGAAACAATTCTCACCACACGTTCAAAAGAAGGAAATTACAAATTGGGGGTAATAAAAGCAAAATACCTTGGAAACGCTCAGCAGTCCATTGCAGCATCTGTGGAGAGAAACGAGAGTTAATGTTTCAGGTTGGTGACCCTTCATCAATGAGGGTTTTGCCCAAGCTTTTTGCCTGGGCGAGATGAACTGATACATGCCACTGATACAAGTGCCAAGGACAGGTTTGCAAAATGTATTTGTGACTGAATGGAGCACTGCTACATCAGGAATCCTCTGGAGAGCAGCTGTCTTGAAACCATTCAATTACAAATGGTCGATAAAGATTTGAAGCGACTGACGTAAGATAGAACAGCGATGCAGCACAAGGGAGGCCGTTCAGTCCACCCTGCCGGTCCCAGCCGTTTGAAAGAGCTGTCCAGTTAACCACGCCCAAGGCTAATTAACATATATAATGTTTAAATATCTAACAGAACAGGGCGGCACGGTGGCGCAGTGGTTAGCACGCTGCCTCACGCGCCGAGGTCCCAGGTTCGATCGCGGCTCTGGGTCACTGTCCGTATGGAGTTTGCACATTCTCCCCGTGTTTGCGTACGTTTCGCCCCCAGAACCCAAAGATGTGCAGGGTTAGGTGGATTGGCCACGCTAAATTGCCCCTTAATTGGAAAAAATGAATTGGGTACTCTAAATTTAATATTTTTAAAAATCTATCCGAACTACGCCGTGACATTTGACACAGAAAATTGAATGGGAAATCTTTCTGTACCAATTTTCAGTGATTAGAGTACCCAATTATTTTTTTGTCCCAATTAAGGGGCAATTTAGCGTGGCCAATCCACCTAACCTGCACATCTGTGGGTTGTGGGGGTGAGACCCTCGCAGACATGGGGAGTGCAAACCACGTGGACAGTGACCCAGGGCCAGGATTCGGACCCGGGTCCTCAGTCCCAGTGCTAACCACTGCGCCACATGCCGCCCTATTAATCTTGATATAAAAGTGTGACTAAGATTATTGGGCAAGCTGTGTGCCCTCAAAATAAGATTTATTTCCACATGAATTGATACTTTTCAGTGGAATAGGTCCCAACTTAAAAATGCCTGTCCAAAATATTTTTTCCTTATGTGTATGTGTGTGTGAGATCAATGTAATGCATTATATTCTCAATAGCTTCAGGGCTAAAGAACTGCATCGTGTTTAGGATTGAGCTGAACAAATGTAGTCATATGCATTAGATGTTCTGTCACAGGATGTTCAGCAGCTCAGCTGGATGTTTTATAACCCACATAAATTCCTGTTCATCTATCATTCCTACCCGTGGTAACCTCTAGTGTGTCTCTGCCTTGTCTTCAATTTATTTGAGCTCTCTACCTTTGCAATTTCCTCCTGCCCTGTATTGTAACTTGTCCATCTTCCAAAACCAATCGACTGCAACTTTCACTACCCCCCCTTCCTTTGCTCTTGTCAGTGATCTGAAGTTGTCTTGCTCCTATGATCTGCTCCTGTCTTGCCAAGCCCCCTTATTGTGTTACAGCTCTCTTTGCCCCATCCCCTTCAGAATCCTCCTTAAACTTACCTCTGATGTATTTGGCCATCTCCCCATAGTTTCCCTCATACCCTGCTGCTGAGAATTGGTCCCCATACTGAAAGACTGCATAAATGGAACTTGTGCAATGTGAATTATTTCTTCAAAACTTGCTAGCTGGCTGGTTGGTGGTAAGAAAAAGACTTGCATCTCGACAGCACCTTTTTGACCATGGGACATCCCAAAGCACTCTACAGCCATTTAAGTGCTTTTGGAGTGTAGGGACTGTTGTAATGTAGGAAATGTGGCAGCCAATTTGTGCACAGCAAGGCCCTACAAACAGAAATGTGATCATGGCCCGATAATTTGTTTTTACTATGTGGATTGAGGGCTAAATATTGGCCTGGACATTAAAGAGAACTACCAGCTCTTAAAACAGTGCCATGGTTTCTTCTCGTGTCCACCTGAAAGGACAGACTGTGTAATGTAATGTCCGATCGAAATGTGGCAACTCCCAACAATAATCTTTATTGTCACAAGTAGGTTTACATTAACACTGCAGTGACGTTACTGTGAAAATCCCCCAGTTGCCACACTCCGGCGCCTGTTCAGGTGCACTGAGGGAGAATTCAGATTGTCCAATTCACCTAATAGCACGTCTTTCGGGACTTGTAGGAGGAAACCGGAGCACCGGGAGGAAACCCACACAGACACGGGGAGAAGGTGCACAGGCAATGACCCAAGCCGGGAATCGAACCTGGGTCCCTGGCGCTGTGAAGCAATAGTGCTAACCACTCTGCTACCGTGCCGCCCCCTGCTACAGTGCAGCATTCCCGCAGTACTGGACCAGGATTTGTGCTAGAGTTTCCAGAGTCTGATTTGGGCACGTCAGAATATTGTAGAACCAAGAGTGGTGCCAACCGTACCATGGCTTATACATGCGCGTCACATAGCTTTGCGCTGGTGTAAACCCACATATTTAAGATTTGACTTTCTTAACATGGACTCACTAAAATGTACACAAACATGATCTCTCGCCTTTCCTGTTGTGTGTATCCTCCTCGGTCTCACCATGTATTGAGGGATGAGAGCATGAGAAAATGTTAGGCTCTTCCTGCCAGGACAAGTAAAATACTGCCGGAGGGGAAAGGCGGTGGAGATACCCGTGTTTGTGCTTCTCCTACAGACCTGTCACAGAGAAACATTGGCAGAGGCTTGGGAGCTTCTTGGCTGTGGCCTGGGGTGGAATAAGAAGAAAGAGGAGGGAGGGAGCGTGGGGTAGGAATCTCCAGGGAGGAAGTAACGTGTTTAAAATGATTTGCTAAATAACTTATTTTTTTTTAAAATTAACATCATTGGTGAAAACAAGAGTGAATTCCTCCAAGGAGAGGCAAGACTTGCAGTTTGAGAAGCTTAATGGATTTCTGCTTTTGAAAAATGTTGTAATCACCGTCATTAAAACGTTCCCTGCTCCACACGATTGTCTCTAGTGCCTCAGCCGCTAATATCATTTTTAGAAAACCTCCAGGCCAAACGGAAGCTATTTAATCCATTTTAAATGCCTGCATTCAAAACATTTCACTCCCTTTTCTCAGCACTTTATACTTTGTCACCATTTTGGGAGCCTCGACATCAAGAGTGGCGATGAGAGTAAGGATCAGCTGTGATCTTGAATGGCAGAGCAGGTTTTGAGGGGCTGAATGGTCTAATCATTACCTCTTGTGTCCTTGTATGAAAGAGCTAGGGCAGGGCACTATATTCAGCCTTGCCTGTGTGGTCCACATCATAAAACTTTTTTTAAAAACAAATACATTTGACAAATGGACTGAGTGCTATTTTACCCTGAGGGGCTGGTTTAGCCCTGGGCTAAATCGCTGGCTTTTAAAGCAGACCAAGGCAGGCCAGCAGCACGGTTCAATTCCCGTACCAGCCTCCCCGAACAGGCGCCGGAATGTGGCGACTAGGGGCTTTGCACATTAACTTCATTGAAGCCTACTTGTGACAATAAGCGATTTATTTAAAAACATTTAAACATTTTTTTTTAAAACCCGTGTAAGTGACCTAATCTTTATAACAGACACAATATTTCAGCAATAATTCAGTGGGTAGCCCTCCCTCCTTCAGGCTGTGGGTTTGAACCTCACTCCCAGTGACTTGAGCTCCTAACCTAGGCTGGTCCTTCAGTGCAGTATGAGGGAATCCTGCACTGTCTTTCGAATGTTAAACTGACACTCCAGTTTGTTCCCTCGGATAGTTGTAAACGATCCCATGACACTGTTCAGGGGAGAGGTTTTGTCCCAGTACCTTGGCTCATTCAACCAGCACCAATAAATACAAATTATCTGAGAATTTTGCAAATTACTCTTTTAAAAAAGATTTAGAGTACCCAATTCATTTTTCCCAATTAAGGGGCAATTCAGCGTGTTCAATCCACCTACCCTGCACATCTTTGGGTTGTGGGGGCGAAACCCACGCAAACGGGGAGAATGTGCAAACTCCACACGGACAGTGACCCAGAGCCGGGATCGAACCTGCGACCTCGGCGCCGTGAGGCAGCAGTGCTAACCACTGTGCCACCGTGCTGCATCGCAAATTACTCTTTGTCTGCAATATTGGCAGCCACTTTTGAGAAGCCTCGAATAGGGTAGACGGGAAAGACTTGTTGCTCTGAGTAGAGAGGCCAATTACCAGAGGCATAGATTCAGAGTGATTGGTGGAAGGATTGGAGGGGACATGAGGAAAAACATTTCCGCCCAGAGGTGGTGGGGTGTTGAATTCACCGCCTAAATTGGTGGTTGAAGCGGAAGCATTCAACTCATTTAAAAGGTACCTGGATTTGTATCTGAACTGCTTCAACCTGCAAGGCTAGGGACCAGGTGCTGGAAAGTGGGATTAAAATGGGCGGCTAGTTTTTTCTCTTTCTGTGTCTGGGACACACATGATGGGCTGAACGGCCTCTTTCTGTACGGTAATCGTTCTGCACGGTAATCGTTCTGCACGGTAATCGTTCTGCACGGTAATCGTTCTGCACGGTAATTGTTCTGCACGGTTCCCTGCATTAACTAGATTTTAAAAATATTTCTTCATTGGAGATCCTGAGAGCAGGAAGGGCATTTCATAAATGCAAGTTTGCTGGTTTTCCTTTCGCGATTAGAGTAAGTAACTAATCCTTTCACCTGGCTGCTGTAGCAGACTGGGCTGTAGTAACCAGTTGCCATTTGTCTCTATAATGATGGGTACACAGCATCTGTTCATTTAAAGCGTCATGTGGGTAGCACGGTGGCGCAATGGGTTAGCCCTGTTGCCTCACGGCGCCGAGGTCGCAGGTTTGATCCCGACTCTGGGTTACTGTCCGTGTGGAGTTTGCACATTCTCCCCATGTTTGCGTGGGTTCCGCCCCCACAACCCAAAGATGTGCAGGGTTAGGTGGATTGGCCACGCTAAATTGCCCCTTAATTGGAAAAAATGAATTGGGTACTCTAAATGTATTTTTTTTTAAAAAGAAAAAAGCCTCATGGAAATTGTGTGTAGGAATGGCCGAGAGGTTTAGGCTGCAAACTATCAATATGATTAATATTACTTGCCGACTGAAATAACTTATTCAAAAAGAATAGTCATCTCAACTGCTGACAGTAGTTGAGGCTAGTGTACCAGCCAGCTCCTACCACCCAAAACTGTCCCGTCCCCCTCCCTCGCCAGCCATCAAGATCCTCGGTGAGCCCTTGGACAATGTGAATCATTTTGCACACCTCGGGAGCCTCCTCTCGGTGCGAGCAGACATTGACGACAAAATCCAACATCGATTCCAATGATCCAGTGCCGTCTTCAGACGCCTGAGGAACAGGGTGTTCGAAGACCGAGACCTCAAACCCAGCACCACACTCATGGTCTACAGAGCAGCCGTGGTCCCCGCCCTCCTATATGCATCAGAAACATAGACAATGTACAGCAGACACCTCACATCCTTGGAGAGATATCGCCAACGCTGCCTCCGCGAAATCCTGCAAATCCATTGGCGAGATAGGTGTACCTACGTGAGCGTCCTCTCCCAGGCCGATATCCCCAGTATCGAGACAGCTGCGATGGGCGGGCCAAATTGCCCGCATGCCCAATACCAAACTCCCAGAACAAGTGCTCTATTCCGACCTCCGCAATGGCAGATGATCATTCGGAGGACAGCGGAGGCACGACAAGGATACTCTGAAAGCCTCCCTAAATAAATGCAACATCCCCACTGACACGTGGGAATCGCTTGCCTTAGAACGAGAAGTTGAAGAAAAGCATCCGCGAAGGCACCAATCACCTCCTAGAGTGGAGAACATAGAGGCCAAGCCGTAAAGAGCAGAGAGCACAGAATTCAGAGCGTCCCACCCACCCCCTTATCGAGCGCCTCCTGCCAAACCTGTGGCAGAGTCTGTGAATCCAGCATCGGACTGTTCAGCCACAGCAGAACCCCCTCCCCAGACTGGAAGCAAGTCATCCTTGACCCTGAGGGACCGCCCAGGAAGGATGAGGAATATTTCTTTGGGTTACTGGAAGGTGTTCTGCCACTAAGACTGATATCCCCATTAACAGCTGAGATCTTCAGAAGAGGAGGATGTAAAAACCCCGGGTGTGGAATTGTACGACACTTCAGCGAGAACATGAATTGGGGGAAAATTGGTGTTTACCTTTTCAAGATTTAAAAAAAAATTAAGTAGCTTCCTGAATTGAAGGATCTGAACGATTTTCAGGTTCCAAAATCCTACTGTTGGAATTTGAAGTATTTACATGCCTGTTCCTGACATGAATGAGATGGTCCAGAACTCTTTGATGCCTTTGCTGTGGCCTCGACACTTGGCAGTGTGATGGATTGTTTTAAGCTGTGCTGTGGACTATATTTCAGGGCTACGGTTGAGAGCGTCTGAGAGGCTAATTTGCTTTCGGCTGTTAAACCTCTGGAGGGAACAAACCTTGGGGTCATTTTTATTTAATTCTATAGGTTAGAGAACAGCAAGAGGCATGTGGAGACCCGTGACATATGGGCTCTGCTGCTTTCTGTTTTCCTTGCAGCCTGCTGCTAGGCCATGTCGTACCCTAGGGAGGCCTGATGCCTGTGCTGGCATTTTATCAGTTCACAGGGGCTCTCCAGTAATTTCAGACTAAGATGCCGTCCGAAGCAAATGGTCGTTTATGTTGCATATGCTTTTGTCAATCTATATTGGCTCTTAATCCGATGCACCTTGAACTTAGACTTGCCCTTGTCTTCAAATCCCTCCTTGTCAGCCTCTGCAACTCTTCCAGCCTTATTAACCCTGATGAATTCTCTGCTCCTCTAACTCTAGTTCCTTCAGCAGCTGTGCCTTAAGTCACCTAGGTCGTGCTCTCAGAAACTATCTTCCCAAACCCCCTCCCTTTCTCTCCTCGAACCCGTCTCTTTCTTGCCGCCATCAATAGCACATTGCAGGGCAGCACGGTGGCGCAGTGGGTTAGCCCTGCTGCCTCACGGCGCCGAGGTCCCAGGTTTGATCCAGGCTCTGGGTCACTGTCCGTGTGGAGTTTGCACATTCTCCCCGTGTTTGCGTGGGTTTCGCCCCCACAACCCAAAGATATGTAGGCTAGGTGGATTGGCCGCGCTAAATTGCCCCTTAATTGGAAAAAATTAATTGGGCACACTAAAATTATTTTTTTTTAAAAATAGCACATTGCTGTGAGTATCTCAACATTCAGTGCTCCACTTTATTTCCTCTTGCGCGACATGTGCCAAGGCAGTTCTGGAAACCTTCAAGGTGATCCCCTGTTGCTGAAAGCCACGTAACCTTCTAAGTGGTATTTTCACCTAGGTCAGGATTTGGCACCAGCTTACTGTTAAATGCAAAGGGTATTCAAGGACTTGCGAAGTGCTGTTTGCACAAATAACTTGCCAATAGTTTAGAGGACTTTCATTTATGTAACACATTTCACGAGCACCAGTCATCTCGAAGTGCTTTTAAACTAATCACTTTCTAAAGTGTAATTGCTGCTGTACTGTAGATATTGTGACAGCCAATATGTGCTCAGCAAGTTCCCATGAACAGCAATGTGATAATGACCAGAAAATCTGATTTTTGTGATGTTGAGTGAGGGATAAATATCCACCAGGACGTTGAGGCCAACTCCCCTCCTCTACTTCAAAATGGCGCTGTGGGATCTTTCACGTCTGCCTGAGCAGACAAGAGGGGCCTTGGCTTAACATCTTATTCGAAAGGCAGCACCTCCAACAGTGCCTCAACCTTGATTATTTTGGGGGCAGTGCAGTGGTTAGCACTGGGACTACAAGAATAGTCAAAAATGCGGCTGTTACACTTGGTGTGATTTTCTGCTATTTAGAACAAATTGTAAAAGTTGAGAAAATTCGTAACATCATACTACTGAAACTTTGCCAACCATGTTGACGATCTAAGGTTTGAAATTTTACAACTATCTTTTCTTTGCTAAGAATAATGTTTTCAGTGTTATCATTATGATAAATTGACTTTAGAAAAAGCAAGCAGTGACATTAGGAGCAATGCATTCTTGGAAAACACCTTGAATGTGGGTAAGTGAATGACTCATTGAACATTAAATTTATTTTTGGTGGCGCGGTGGCACAGAGGTTAGCACTGCTGCCTCACACTGCCAGGGACCCTGGTTCGACTCCGGCCATGGGTAACTCTGACTGTGTGGCGTTCTCTCCGTGTCTGCGTGGGTTTCCTCCGGATGTTCCAGTTTCCTCCCAAAGATGTGCAGGGGGGGTGCTTTCGGTGTCCATCGCCAACAGTGACTTGGTAGCACCACCACTGACTGACTGGCTGAGTTTTAAAGAACATAGCTGCCAGACTGGGGCTGCGGTAGGAACTAGCCGAGGGGGAAAAACCTACTTTACCTCATCCTCTCTGATCTGCCCGCTGCATCTGCCCATGACATGACACGACCATGCTAAACTAGGTCGACTTCAAACCGATCTAGCAACTCAACTGGGCATCCAAGAGACACTGTGTGCCATCAGCAGCAGGGGAATTGTGTTCAACCACAATCTGTAAGCCTCATGGCGCGTCGTATCCCCCACGCTCCCATTACTGCCAAGCTGGGGGAACGAATCTGGTTCAGTGACGAGTGCAGGAGGCCATGCCAGGGGCATTATTACAACCCCGGCACTGGTCACAATACTGGACAGAAACCCCAAAATTTTATTTTAATTTGTAAGACTATGAAGAAACGATACCTAGCTCCAGGAGAAATAGGGATATGGTATATTAAAACAAAATGTATTACTAACATAGTAATAGTCTTTAAGACAGAGATAGATAGGTTTTTGATCAATAAGAGAATCAGGGGTTATGGGGGTGGGAAGGCAGGAGAATGGGGATGAGAAAATATCAGCCATGATTGAATGGCGGAGTAGACTCGATGGGCCGAGTGGTCTAAATCTACTCCTATGTCTTATGGTCTTATGGCCTTATAGTTGTGGATGACACAAAGACAGGCAGGGTGGTTAACAGTGAGATTGAATGTCTTGGATTACAGGACGATGGTGAAATGGGCAAAAAAGTGGCAGATGGAATTTAATCCTGAAAAGTGTGAGGTGTTACACTTTGGAAGGAGTAATTTGCCAAGGAAATATTCAATGAATGACACCAAACTGGGAAGTTCTGAGGAACAAAGAGATCTTGGCATATTTGTAAATAGATCTCTGAAGGCTGCAGGGCTGGTTAATAGTGGTGGAAAAGGCATAAAGTACACATGCCGTTGTCAATCGGGCCATAGATTATAAAAGCAGGGAAGTCCTAATGGAGGTGTATAGAACATTGATGAGGCCACAGCTTGGAGTTCTGGTTGCCACATTATAGGAAGGATGTGATTGGTGCAGGAGCTGGAGGGGGTGCAGAGGAGATTCACCAGGATGTTGCCTGGGATGGAACAGTTAAGTTATGAAGAGAGGTTGGATAGGCTTGGGTTGTTTTCTCTGGAACAGAGAAGACTGAGGGGCGACTTGATCAAGGTGGACAAGATTATGAGGGGCGTGGATAGGGAGCAGCTGTTCCCCTTAGTTCAAGGGTCGGTTACGAGGGGACACAAGTTCAAGGTGAGGGGCGGGGAGGTTCAGGGAGGATTTGTTTATTTTTATAAATTTAGAGAATCCAACTTTTTTTTTCCAAATAAGGGACAAAAAGAGCTAAGCTGTTTTGCAAACCAGGATTTTTAAAAACACTACTGCAGCTATCATGCACATACTTTCAAAAACAATTAAGGGGCAATTTAGCATGGCCAATCCATCTATCCTGCTCGTCTTTTTGAGTTGTGGGGGTGAGACCCACACAGACGCGGGGAGAATGTGCAAACTCCACACAGCCAGTGACCCAGGACTGGGATCGAACTTGGGATCTTGGCGCCGTGAGTCAGCAGTGCTAACCACTGAGCCATCGTGCTGCCCTCCACTTGCAACCTGTCCGGTGGTTCGCCTCCAAACCCAGTCGAGTTGTTGTTGTGGGGGGACCTTCTTAAAGGTTTGGTGCCCGTTCCTTGGGTCAAGAAGGTCCAAGAGAAAGTTTCCAGGTGTGAATCACCTTTTGTGCGACTGGCTGCCACTGGAAGTCGCCATTGTCCTTTTTTTACATTCTCCATAGTCCCCAGTAGGATGAATCCAGTGGTCAGTATCATAGGACCGATTCATTCTTCCCTTTAGCACGATAGATTTTACAGCATTGCCAAATATTCTGAACCCGTGCCCTACTGTCCCTCCAAAGCGGTCCTAGACTTGGTTGGACAAGTCCACAAGCATTCTGCTCACTTAGCCAGCTTCAGTTTCGCGTTTCACAAGAGCCTGCATTGTTCATGCTCGTAGTCACCAGGCCAAGAACCTCCAGAAGATGTCATGCTCAGCTGATAAATCTTCGCAAGACGAATTTTGCTTTGGCAGCAAACATGGGGGAACGTGTGCTCCCTCTGGCTCTTGGAGGAGAAAGTATTAATAAATGAGACCTGACATGCAAGGCATCAAGGCACGGCAGCTGAAGGGTGGCTTGGATTTTTGATCAGCAAGATCACCGTCCAACGCCACCTGCCTGTCTCGGTGGACTATCGTCATTTGTCATATGAAGGCTTTACATTTAAACCCAAATATGTAGAAGGCCCCCATTACGAAGGTATCTCTTCCTTTCAACAGCAAGGCTGCAGATTAAACTTTCAACGCTGCGGTAAGGTGAACGTGCCTAGTTATGATCAAAGTTTGGTCCATCTAAACATTCCTTTGCCCCCCCCCCCGCCCCTCCTCCTCCTCCAGTAACTCTCTTTGCTCTGTGTCTGTTGACTAGTTTCTCAGCTGCACTTTCAATATGTAACAGTATATTGCAGCTTTGTCTAAAAATAGCTGTTGCCCTGGTGAGAAGGATTGTTCCTCTTGTGTACGCAGTCCTGTGCCTCAGCACCTTCATTCAAGCGCCTTCCTTCCTCGTTCACAGACTAATAATGTCAGCTTTACTCAAACGTTTCTTTTGATGCTTTTGCGTAGTTTCATTGCGAATACACATCTTAAACATGGAGTCAAAGAGGCAGCACTGTGTGTCGTCATTATTTTAAAAACAATCCAATTGATTGGGATTCCTACTTCTTTTGAAGGTAAGAAGTGAAAAATTATTTCCAAGTTTTGTAACGTGTGTGATAGATTATAAATTGGCACTTCATCCAGAATAGTTTTACCTGATAGATTATTTGACTTTTGTTTTTCTGAATGTTGGGCAAAAATCTTTCACCAAGCATTGAGTAGGTGAGTGACACCTCAGTTGGAGAGTTTAAAAAAAGCCTTATTGTATTTTCATAGCCAGCCTGGAAAGTGTCTCTTTCTCTCTCTTCCCTCTCCACATTTCATTTGATGTGAAATGGGTCCAAGCCTAACTCGTTACCAGTGCCACCAACGTCGTAAAAGTACAGAATGCACTGTACTCGCCAACTTGACGAAGGAGCTTTTATTCTAGAGTGTGAGGACCTGGCGATACAACAACTAGCATTTCATATTGCTGCTTTCGTTCAAGGACATCCCACATCGCTTCACCGGAGCTGTAAACAATAAATTGACACTGAATAAAATGAGGAGATATTGTTGGAGGGGGAAGGGGGAGGTGTTGGTAAATTAAATTGGTTTTGCAGGCGTCTCTTTAGTGAGGAAATTCTTGTTTAATTTTAAAAATATATTTAAAGTATCCAATTCTTTTTTTTCCAATTAAGGGGCAATTTTTAGGGTGGCCAATCCACCTACCCTGCACATCTTTGGGTTGTGGGGGTGAGACCCACACAGACACGGGGAGAATGTGCAAACTCCACACGGGCAGTGACCCGGGGCCGGAATCAAACCCGGGTCCTCAGCGCCGTGAAGCAGCAGTTCCAACCAGTGTGCCCCATTAATGAGGAAAGTCTGATGTGTGGGGCTGTCACAAGCCATCTTTCTCTGTTTGCGCATTAAGAATGGATGATTAATGCAGGATTTTTAAAAAAATCTTATTGTCACAAGTAGAGTTACATTAACACTGCAATGAAGTTACTGTGAAAAGCCCCTCGTTGCCCCATTCTGGCTCATGTTCGGGTACATGGAGGGAGAATTCAGAATGTCTGAATTACCTAACAGCCATCTTTCGGGATGTGGGAGGAAACCGGAGCACCCGGAGGAAACCCACGCAGACACGGGGAGAACGTGCAGACTCCGCACAGACAGTGACCCAAGCCGGGAATTGAACCTGGAGCTGTGAAGCAACAGTGCTAACCACTGTGCTACCGTGCCCGATTTTACTTAATCTTTGATGGTTCCTCTAAATGGTTTAAACATTCCAACACTGCGCCTACGCTCATTAATAGTTGTCTCACTAGCCCATTCACCCAACTTGTTTGAATTGGTCGGAATCACTAAATCCCCCGCCTCTCACTGTACCCCACCACCACCACCCTGCAGTAATTGACACAGGATAACCAATAAATATTCCATCACATGAGTGAATCTAATCGTAGTTCCATTTAAACCCTTTTCTAAACGATGAAATGAAACTGCACAGAATTCTCAATATCGACCCCTGTGGAACTTCACTCCTGACCAGTGCTCATTTATATTTGCTCCCAACAGTTATAACACTCTGTTAAATGTTATTTCAGTCAGCTGTATGTCCAGCTTCATTGTCCAGTTCTGAATAGGACAACAAACCAGGGACTAGTTGTTTATTGACTTCCAAGTTTTGACTTCCAAATGTTCTGTTGGTTATATCTTGAAGAGAATACAGGGGGATAAGAAGCTGGGGCAAAAAGCAAAACTTAAATGCAATTTCGACACCATAAAAGTGCAAGGAGAATTTCGAACTATGTCCTTTTAATTTGGGGATAAAACATGTTAAATTGCAGATTGATCTCAACAGTGGGGATGGTGCTGGCTATGTTTGTCTTGGGCAGTTGGGGGGGTTAATCTTGATGGTTTATACTGCACTTCTAAGATGGCCACCTGCAAAGGACCATGGGAATTATGGCCAACCCAGGACTCTGACAGATACAGAGCTTATGTGTATTTGAAACACAGGTAACTAGACCTGATCGAAACCCTCCCTACTCCCCCACTCGTTTACATTTCAATGGCCCATTTTCCCAGGACAATAGAACTCCAATCAAGCAACCGGTACAGCCACAGACTGATCGGCGCCACTCCCTTGCTCAGCAAGCACACCTGCCAAGGTCAATGACCGCTAAGGACCCGCCCAACCACCAAGGCACCCGCCCCTTTATTGGCCGAAATCGAAGACCGTGATCAGAGCCCTGTTGAACTATTGGGTTCAAGGTTAAGGACCGCCCCAAAGAGCGCAAAATCCCAGAGGGATAAAAGAGAGCACAGCCATGTGTTCTGTCTCTTTTGGACCCGGCCTGTGCCAGCCAATTGCAGAAGGAACAGCCAGCCAAGTTCAAGACCAACGATCGTTACCTGACAGATGAGCCCAGCAGAGACACAGCCACTTTCTTCGAACCAGCCGAGTGAAATCCAGATAAAGGCCTTATCCATTTGCACAGTGCCGGTCGCCCTGAAGTTAAGTATAGGTTATTGTTGTTATATCCACTCATGTATATAATGAGATGCAGACAGGCAGTGATTGACACAGGATAACCAATGAACACACACGACACATAACAACCAATCACCAGACAGGACACCACCACTATAAAGCGCACAGGGCATTAAGACTCTCCCTCTCTCTGCAGGACACACTACTGAGATAGTAAGAGTGCACAAGCCAGTGAGCACTATCACCATGAGGTAGAGTTAACGTTAGTCTGGTCAAGCCAGTAGGAGGTTATCAGTTAGATTGATAGTCTGCTGTGAGTTGACACTCTATGTACAGCAATCAGGAAGTTAAATAAAGCAGTGTTGGACCATCTCCTGTGTCAGAAGCCTGTTTCTAGTTTCACTGCATCCAGTTGCAGTCAACGTTGAACCAACTTACTTAACACATCAATTGTAGCTGATAGGCGTAGTTTAACTCTTAGTAGATATTGTGTTTGCATGTTGAGGTAACTCTTGTGTATGTAAATAAATCATCTTTTGAGCTAACTAACTGGTTGTGTGGTCATTTGATCAATATAAGGGAAGGCTTGTGGTTCACCAACATTATCATTAATATTAGCAACAGTATTGGCGACGCTGTTGGGATCGAAAACAGAGCAACAGGATGAGAAACTGATTGGGAAAATGTCAAACCAGGAAACTGAACTATTTTCCCCAAGGTTTTTATGATTAAGCTGGCCAGAGGCAAACTGTATCTTAGTGTAGAATGCCTCCTTCAGCGACCTTGTGAATGTTTGGTGCTGCCCAGGGCATGCTTCTCCCATTCAGTGTGTCACCAGACTGCAAATTTATGAAGTTATTAAATGAGGGTTTCTAGACAATGTCTGTTCCCAGGCTGCTACTAACCAACAGGACAAAAGGCAACTGGGAGATACCAACAAGAACTATTGAAATCATTACCATTTATAACATTCGGAACTGCATCAAATCAGACTCTGGTTGAGAATTATCTGAGATCCATCTCTGTCCTAGACGGGGGGAAAGTTTGTTTAAAGTGGGCGGCTATGAGTAATCCTGCATCTGCACTGTGCTTGTTACCAAGTGATCCACAAATTAAGCAATTTACTAACCTTGTTTTTAAAGTGACCCATCCAAACGAGGATGTGCAGTGGTTAGCACTGCTGCCTCATGGCGCCGAGGACCCGGGTTCGAATCCCGGCCCTGGGCCACTCGCCGTGTGGATTTGCACATTCTCCCCGTGCCTGCATGGGTTTCACCCCACAACCCAAAAAGATGTGCAGGGTAGATAGATTGGCCAGGCTAAATTGCCTCAATTGGAGAAAAATAGAATTGGGCACACTAAACTTTTTAAAAAAGTAATTCCAAACAAAAACCGATGGATAAATCATGGCAGTTTTGATGGGGTGATATACTGCTGTACTTGCTGCAGTTGAAACAGAAATTCTACTTGCATTACCTGTTCAAAAAAAAGTTGGATTCTTTTAAAAAGCATATGTATGTTTAAGGTAACTGGGTTTTGTTATGGACATTCAGGTATTAAGGTTTGTTATGGGTGCAAAAACTTAAGAACGTATCACACTGCACCGGTAATGGCATAAATAACATCCATGTGTGAATTGGACCATAGATTGAATTCACTTTTCATTCTTTATCTTACCATCCTCCTCAAATATATCTTTGAATGTTTACTCTAGCACCCTTGCCTCTTGGGGGCTGGTTTAGCACAATGGGCTAAACAACTGGCTTGTAATGCAGAACAAGGCCAACAGCGCGGGTTCAATTCCTGTACCGGCCTCTCCGAACAGGCGATGGAATATGGCGGCGAGGGGCTTTTCACAGTAACTTCATTGAAGTTTACTTGTGACAATAAGCAATTATTATTATTATCTAGCTGCATTCCTACTCGGCGTCATTGACCTTGCATCATTCCTACTTACTGCCTGATTCACTATTGCTGGCTGTTACATTGCCTCAGTTCCCTAGTACCCCTTTTAATACCGGACGTTGTCTTCATCTCTGACCCTCCCGATCATCATCCCGATCCTCAAACAGCCCCTCTCTTCCCTTTCCTGCTCTGTCTCCAGCGTTTTTGTCCACCTTCCTGTTGAAACATCTAATTTATATTCTGCCCAATTCGTATGCCGTTTCTCTGAAGCATTCCTGGCTTTAGCACGGCCAAGAAAGCTTGCAGTGAGAAAAGACTGTTTTAATGCCTTTCACATAGTCCGGATCTCCCAAAGTATTTAACAGTCAATGAACTGCTTTTAATCTGTAGTCGCTGACGTCGGCAAACTCACCAACCATTTTGTGAAAGATCCCACAAAGAACAATGTGATCGGTGTTAATCTGTTTATCAGGATACCAAGGGATCACTCTGGTCTTCAAGAGTTCCATTGAACATTTGAGATGTAGGGACCTTGGTTTAATGCTGCATCAGAAAGATGGCACCCAGTCAATTCAGCACTTCCTTAGTATTGCACTGAAATTTTTAAAAATAAATAAATTTAGAGTACCCAATTCATTTTTTCCAATTAAGGGTCAATTTAGAATTTTCAATCCACCTGCCCTGCACATCTTTGGGTTGTGGGGGCGAAACCCATGCAAACACGGGGCGAATGTGCGAACTCCACACGGACAGTGACCCAGAGCCGGGATCGAACCTGGGACCTCGGCGCTGTGAGGCAGCAGCTCTAACCACTGTGGCACCGTGCTGCCAGTATTACACTGAAAGGTTGACCCGCAGTAGGGTAAAAGGTGCTGCAACGAAGCCAAACTTCAATTTGTTCTGAGTGCTCTGCACCCCCATATTTACAAGGCTGTATTGGAATAAGGTTCACAGCTATCTATGGAATATTCTCATTTCCCAGCCCCGCTCGCTCCTGTTTCTGCTGCTTTATCAATCCATGTGGTTGAAAGGTTTTTAAAAAAAATTTAAAAATAAATTTAGAGCACCCAATTTTTTTTCTCCAATTAAGGGGTAATTTAGCGTGGCCAATCCACCTAGCCTGCACACCTTTGGGTTGTGGGGGCGAAACCCACGCAGACACGGGGAGAATGTGCAAACTCCACACGGACAGTGACCCAGGGCCGGGATTCGAACCAGGGTCCTTGGCGCCGCAGACCCAGTGCTCACCACTGTGCCACATGCTGCCCCATGCTTGCATTAGGTTGATGGTTTATTCCAACCCTCTGGAATTCTGAATGTGCTGAGATGGGTTTCTAGATTTCCTTCAATCCTGGTTAAAATGAATAACATCCAGACTTGGCTTCACAGAGGAGGGGTGGATGCCACAAGTGACTATCGTGACATGTGGGGAAGCTGTTGCTTAGACCTGTCACACTGGACCAGTTACACAATGCACTGTTTACTGGGGAAGGATGGAAATGGGTAACCAGGTCACGGGGTGAGTGAGCTGAACACAAATGGCAGGTTTCAGTTTTAAAAGATTGAAAGGGGCAGCACGGCGGCACGGTGGTTAGCACTGCTGCCTCACTGTGCCGAGGTCCCAGGTTTGATTCCGGCCCCGGGTCACTGTCCGTGTGGAGTTTACACATTCTCCCCGTGTCTGTGTGGGTCTCACCCCCACAACCCAAAGATGAGAAGGGTAGATGGATTGACCACTCAGTACTGACCCTCTGACAGTGCAGCACTCCCTCAGTACTGACCCACTGACAGTGCAGCACTCCCTCAGTACTGACCCTCTGACAGTGCGGCACTCCCTCAGTACTGACCCTCTGACAGTGCGGCACTCCCTCAGTACTGACCCTCTGACAGTGCAGCACTCCCTCAGTACTGACTCTCTGACAGTGCGGCACTCCCTCAGTACTGACCCTCTGACAGTGCGGCACTCCCTCAGTACTGACCCTCTGACAGTGCAGCACTCCCTCAGTACTGACCCTCTGACAGTGCGGCACTCCCTCAGTACTGACCCTCTGACAGTGCAGCACTCCCTCAGTACTGACCCTCTGACAGTGCGGCACTCCCTCAGTACTGACCCTCTGACAGTGCAGCACTCCCTCAGTACTGACTCTCTGACAGTGCGACACTCCCTCAGTACTGACCCTCTGACAGTGCAGCACTCCCTCAGTACTGACTCTCTGACAGTGCAGCACTCCCTCAGTTAAGTGCCCCTTAATTGGAAAAAAAAGAATTTGGTCCTCTAAATTTATTTTAAAATATAAAAAGATTGAAAGTTGATACTGAAGTGTCAGAGCTCTTGCCTCCAGAAGGCTGAGGGTGACCTAAGAACAGTTGAGGTGAACAGCATAGATTTAAGGGAAAACTAGCTAAATACATGACGGAGAAAGGAATTGAAGGACATGGTGATGGGGTGAAATGAAATAGGGGGATCACGTGGCACACGGACCAGTTACATCGAGAAACCTATTTAGTTTGTTCATGCCATGTGGTCGTTGCTGGCTAGACCCGCATTTATTGCCCAATTTTATTTTAATAAATTTAGAGTACCCAATTCATTTTTTCCAATTAAGGGGCAATTTAGCGTGGCCAATCCACCTAGCCTGCACATCTTTGGGTTGTGGGGGCGAGACCCACACAAACACAGAGAATGTGCAAACTCCACACGGACAGTGACCCAGAGCCGGGATCGAACCTGGGACCTTGGTGCCGTGAGGCAACAGGGCTAACCCACTGCGCCACCGTGCTGCCCATTGATTGTCCATCCATGATTGCCATCTTGAACCGCTGCAGTCCTTGTGGTATAGGAACACCTACCGTGATGTTAGGGAGGGAGTTCCAGGATCTTGACCCATTGACAGTGAAGGAACGGCAATATATTTCCACATCAGGATAGTGTGTGGCTTGGAGAGAAACGGCAGCACGTAGCACAGTGGTTAGCACAATTGCTTCACAGCTCCAGGGTCCCAGGTTCGATTCCGGCTTGGGTCACTGTCTGTGCGGCGTCTGCACATCCTCCCCGTGTGCGTGGATTTCCTCCGGGTGCTCCAGTTTCCTCCCACAGTCCAAAGATGTGCAGGTTAGGTGGATTGGCCAATGATAAATTGCCCTTAGTGTCCAAAATTGCCCTTAGTGTTGGGTGGGGTTGCTGGGTTACGGGGATAGGGTGGCGGTGTTGACCTTGGGTCGGGTGCTCTTTCCAAGAGCCAGTACAGACTCGATGGGCCGAATGGCCTCCTTCTGCACTGTAAATTCTATGAAACCTGCAGACGGTGGAGTTCCCATGTATCTGCTGTCCTTGTCTTTCTAGGTGGTTGAGGTTGTGTGTTTGGGACTTGCTACAGTGCATCTTGTAGATGGTACACACCATCTGCAAGGGTGTGAATGTTAGAGGTGGTGGATGGGGTGGCCATCCAGTGGGCTCCTTTGTCGTATGATGTTGAGCTTCTTGAGTGTCAACAATACTCATCCAGGCAAGTGGAGAGCATTGCTTCACACTTCTGACTTGCGACTTGCAGATGGTGGACAGGCTTTGGGGGAGTCGGGAGGTGAGTTACTCACTCCAGAATTCCCAGCCTCTGGCCTTCTTTTGAAGCCACGGTATTTTGATGGTGGGCCAGTTTTGTTTTGGGTCCATGTTAGCCCTGTACCCCCGGATGTTGTCAGTGGGGGATTAAACGATGGTAATGGCATTGAATGTCAAGGGTAAATGGTTAGATTCTCTCATTTTTGGGGTTTATACTCAAAGTAACTCTATGTAACTATGTAGAAAGCATATAAGTGGAGACCTTGATCAGGTTATCTTGGTCCCGTTGCCAGGGCAAAAGCTGAACTGAAGGGATTTAAACAGAATTATGAGAGATATGAATACAGCTGCAAGTGCTTCTCTCTCTCTCTCTCTCTCTCTCTCTCTCTCTCTCTCTCCCCCCCCCCTTCTTGGACAATTTATTCTCCTGCTCACCCCATAATGAGAGGATTGGGAGAGATGGCCGTGTCCTGTCTCTGACATGGCTCATTGATATGGAGCCACACTGACTCTCCACGCTCCCAGCTCTCTCTCCCTTTTAATTTGTCTGTGCGTTGGTTGGGATAATTATTAAGCAAAGCTGCTGTAAATAGGTTTGGGTGGTTGAGGTAGTTAAAGGCTCCGAAGATGCTTAAGTGCATGATATCTGGAATTCTATAAGAGGGCATTAGCTCTGATTGGGGCCTTGTATTCTCAGTCTCAGCCCTTCTCCCTAGCCACCAGCTTTCCTCTATACACACACAAAACTAAAGAGAGCTATATTTGTATGTCTGCATTTGTTGACTTTAATGCATAAAGCATTAATGAATGACTTTAAAGTTATATCCTATGCACTTAAGATTGGAATGTATCTAAAAGCCACAGGAACAGGTGTGGGTTCAATAAGTAAGCTTATTGTTTTTTTGCTTTATCTGTTACGTGGTTCAGTAAGCAGACATTGGCACCCCGTGAAGACCGTTTTTGTATAGTATTGCTCACTGGCTTCCTTCCTTAGAAGTTGACAATTTAATTGGCCTTAAGCAGCATGCGCATCATTACATAATGATACTGTAACCTTTATTGTCACTCAAACTTTATTCCTTCAAAAGCATTGTGGGCAATTTGCAGAATTACATAGAATTTTACAGGCCATTTGACCCAATTGGGGTCTGCTCCCAAAGCACCCCAATACATCTCTCCATCTCTTTCTCGGTCACCTTTACCTTGAATGTATTCCTGCTGTGCGTCTCAACCACCCATGTGGTGTTTAATTCTACCTCCTGGGGAAAGATGTTTCTCCTGAATTCCTTGCTTATAGCATTAGTGACTATCTAACATTTATGATCCAAGGTTTTAGAGCCCCTACTCTCTCTCTCTCACACACACGCACACACACACACACACACAAATAGAAACATCCCTATCTCTTCTCTTTATCAAATTTCTTCATGATTGTGAAGATCTCTTATCAGATCACCTTTCAGTCTTTCTTTCCAAAGAAACCAGCCCCAGCCTGTGCACCTAACTAGATACAGACCAGAGACTGAGCATGAGACCTGTCTGGTGGATTAATCCGGTACAAACTCTAGACCGGCACTTGTGTGCTGTGCTGAGGGAATTCTGCACTGTTTGGAGGTGTTGCCTTATGGACAAGAACCTGAGATCGATACCACTCTGCTTGAAGGTGACCACAGAAGAACCCAGAGCGTACATGCAAAGAGAGCGCGTTCCCCCAGTGTTATCAACAACATTCTTCCTTTGCCATCAAGAACACAATTCTTATCGTTTGGGGGACCTTGCAGTACAGAAATGGCTGCTGTGTTTGTTTCGATAACTTTGCCTGAAGCTGGGTGCAATTAATTAGATGTTAATTGATTTGACATGTTTTTGAAAAACCCCAATTAATGCATACAAATGCATTAATTCTTTCTTTCATTGCTGGTTTCTGAAATATGTCCAGTGTCCCCACAAATACAAGTAGAAATATTCAACATATATTTGTGGTGTGCCACTTGGCAGAACAACATGACTGTGATAACTCCTGTAATACCATTGCCGATACTTTGCTGGATGCACAGTGCTTGATGTTACTTGATGTATCCACGACAAGGCAGTCAAGGGGTACAGCGTTATCTGTCTCATGAAGCCCCTCTGGCTGATGCTTTCTGTTTGAAGTGTGCCAATAAGCGGGGGCCCCATGGAGCTCCAGGAAGAGCATGAGAGGAGCATTGCTAATTTTAAACTTAGTTTCCTGAACCAGCTGGAACAGGCATGCATTATCAGTTGTGCACTTGACATCCAGCACTTCAGCTGGGTTTAACGAGCACTTCAAGGAGAATGACAATCTGCGGGAAAGGGTAGTGGGTGGAAGATGGAATACTTTCCGAGTGGGATGAGATGTTAAACCGACCGCTGTTGAACTAAAAGATCTCATGGTGCTATTTGAAGAAGAGCAGGAACATTTCTCCTGGCGTTCAGTCTCCAAAACTGATTAACTAGTCATTTACCCCAGGCAGTTTCTTGCCTTTTGCTGTGCGGAATTAGCTGCCACATTTGCACGATTGCTATGTGATCACAATTCAAATAATTGTTCCTGACCTGTGAAGCTCTTTGGGACGTCTTAAAGATTTCAAAAATGCTGTAACGTGCACAGTTTTTCTGTAATAGTGTGATTTTGTATGCAAGGGTGCACAGACTGAATGGGCTGAATGTCCTTTGGAACTCTATACTTGTCTGTCCCAGGGGAATTTCACTTGGGAAAAATCTATTTCAACTTGTCATAATCCTCCCCCCTCATCAAAGTAGCTTCCTCCTTTCGATGGCAGAGTCTAAAGTATTTGGAAACCCAATCTGAGCAAAGCACTGATTGGAAGAATTATAATATCTTTATTAGTGTCACAAGTAGGCTTACATTAACACCGCAATGAAATTACTGTGAAAATCCCCTAGTCGCCACATTCCGGCGCCTGTTCGGGTACACAGAGGAAGAATTCAGAATGTCCAATTCATCTGACAAGCACGTCTTTCGGGACTTGTGGGAGGAAACCGGAGCGCCTGGAGGAAACCCACGCAGACACGGGGAGAACGTGCAGACTCCGCACAGACAGTGCCCCAAGTGGGAATCAAACTCGGGACCCTTGCACTGTGAAGCAACAGTGTTAACCACTGTGCCACCAGAATTCAGACTACTTGCATTGCACAGCTGAACACTGATAAACGGGCACTTTAAGTGAGACACCTGGAGGAATAATTCTGCCGTTCCATTTCCATGTGCTGTCAGTAAACGTTTTTACCAACTGAGCGATATCCTATGAATGAAGTGCACTCGCAATAAGTGGGAGCTAATCTCAAATTGTGCATGATTTATGAAAACTGGCACAGGGCTGGGATTTTCTCCCCCGCAACCACTTGTAAGTTGTGCTGGTCAGAAATAAATCGCTCAGTTTTGAAATTCATCGCTGCAATGCTGTAACAATTTTTTCTCCCCCCCCCCCCCCCCCCCCCCCCCCAGATTGTTAGCCAAACTAAAATGTATTTTGCTCCATAAATGTAATATTAGCGTCTGGCAGAGAGACAAGAGAGAGGCTCTTGTTCAGAAATGAATCCAGCCGCTGTAGTTGGACAATGAGCGACAGCAATATGTAAACACAGCAGAGTGCCACAGGACAAACTGAAAAACGAGTCTTTGAAGAGATGCCCTTGTGTGGGAGGGGTAATCCCTAGGCTGGTGGTGTGACATGCAGGGGCACATGCAATTGGGAATGATGTGGAGGAGCAGTTTTATCATAAACTTATTTTGTGGGTCAGTGCCAGTATTCTGTAGGAATATTTAATTAGTGTGCATCGAATCACAGAACAATGTAACATAGAACGAGGCCATTTGGTCCACCCTGCCTGTTCCAAAAGCCACCCAATTAGCCCTCCTCTGCTTCTTCACAGCATTGGCACATTTTCCTCTTCAAGTATCTGATTGTGACCGGTTAATCGCTTCAAACAGGCATTGCATCCTCGATCATAACCACTCTCGACAAAATTACCCCCCCCCCCCGCCAATCTTTCTTCCAGTTCTTACCTAAAATCCGTGCAATCTGGTTACCACCCTGTCTTCCACTACAAACAGTTTCTCAATGTTTTACTCTTCTCAAAATGTGCAATAGCCAAATAGCTCCTATCATTGACATACGCGAAAACACCAGTATTTGGCACTCGTATTATACGAGTTCAAAATACTCTTTAGACACAACCCAAGTCAAAAGTGGCAAAGTCGGTAGTGTGAATTTACATATGGTTGCTTTACAAGTAGGCGTATAGTATGGGTAGCGCAGTGGTTAGCACTGTTGCTTCACAGTGGCAGGGACCCGGGTTCGATTCCCGGCTTGGGTCGATTCCCGGCTTGGGTCACACTCTGTGCGGAGTCTGCACGTTCTCCCTGTGTCTGCGTGTGTTTCCTCCGGGTGCTCCGGTTTCCTCCCACAAGTCCCGAAAGACGTGCTTGTCAGGTGAATTGGACATTCTGAATTCTCCCTCTGTGTACAGGTGCCAGAGTGTGGCGACTCGGGGATTTCCACAGTAACTTCATTGCAGTGTTAATGTAAGCCTACTTGTGACACTAATAAAGATTATTATTGTCAGTATATTAAAACTTAGCCTCCCCCTTATTCTGTACTGAAATTGGGTGGTGTAGTCATCCACTTATTGAAGAAATTGAAGTTGCTTCCAATACCAGGGCAGTTTTAATTTCAGGACACCAACACTCCTGAGCCTAGTGATTAAGCTGCTAAATTCACCTCACTTAAACTGGCGGCCTTAGAGCTCTGCCACCAGAATAGGAGAGCCGTATTTAGCAATGTAACTGGCAAATTAATACTTATTTATTAGATTCCAAGTTTGAAATGGTGTCCATTTGAACGTAGCTAGTATTTTAAAATGCTTTTTCTGGTGATGTGTAATTTGGTGTCTTTATTCTTTTGAGTTCCCGTCATTTCCAGTTGCAGTTAAACATAAACTCTCTGTTGAAAGGATTGTGCCATGTCCTTGCTAGTGGTAATGAGTAAATAATCAGACACTCATTGTAATTGTTCATGTGACTCCTCCAGCAATCCACATTGCGAAACCAAGCCATTAAAACCCTTAAGGCTTGTGTTATGCCATTGGACTGCAGTTGACTGTTGCTAAGCCAGGGGGAATCTCTGTTGGGGTTCCTGCTGTTTGATTACAAGGATATGGATCAGGTTTGGCTGCACCGTCCACTCTCTCCAAGCACCACGGTGGATAAATGCCCTGATAATGGCTGCTTGTGCGTAGACCCAACCAGCTTGCTGCCGTGCAAAATAATATTTATGCTGCCGACACACCTCTGTTGTCAGGCAAATAATACGATCTTAGAGACAGTGGTGTAGACTGCAAGCTAATTGTGTCCTCGCATGTTCTGCATACGTGGGTCAGATTTATGAGACCTGTAGGTGTCACATTTTTTGTTTGCTTCATGCGGTTTAGTGACCTGTTCTCCAGCGGTTATTTAAAGTTTGGGAACGCGACACGGAAAGACCGAGCCACGAAGATACTGGAGGCTGAAACTATAGCACATTCTCGTAGCTGCCATCCTTTGCATTTTCCTGCCTGCCTGCCCGATCCGGTGGTTCAGTTGGGTTTTGTTTTTGTTCTCCCATTTGAGGCACGCATGATCAGGCATCCGGCATTCAGTGATGTTATAATTTAGCAGATACAGAATAAGACTTCTACTCTGCCACAACATGTCCCAGTCCTGACCTCCAGACTTTTTTTCCATACCAGCCATCCTACATGAGATTGCCAATATCATACATAGAAAATAGGAGCAGGAAGAGGCCATTCGGCCCTTCAAGCCTGCTCTGCTATTCATTATGATCATGGCTGATCATCATGTTTAATACCCTGATCCTGCCCCCCCCTCCCCCCATATCCATCGATCCCTTACTTTTTGGGGTAGTGAATTCCACAGATTCACCACTCTCTGGTGAAGAAAGTTCTTCCTCACCTCAGTCCTAAAAGGTTTTACTCCTTATCCTCAAACTATGATCTGATGGTGACCTTAGAGCTGAGGGTGTTAGGATACCGGACAAGAACCTCAAACAACCTTTTTAAATTTGTAAAATAGTGAGGAAAGGATACTTGACCCAAGACCCTGGCCAATAGATATCTTTTATGTTCCAACAAACTTTGATTGAAACACAGGATCAACCACATTAACATCAAAGAAAATAGCCTTACAATTATCAGTTGAACAGTTCCTAAATACAACGAAAAACTTAAATTACCATCTATACCTGCTACTCACTCCACTTAAGCAACCCAATACAGTTCAAATGCCACTTATAAATAAAGTTAACATACAGATTACTTGCTTAGCTGTGTAGGAGACCTGTGGAGAGAGTGAGAGAGACCTTTTCAGGTGCAGAGTCAGTACACTTCTGCTCTACCCGGCAGCATTTGGCAAAACTGCCGTCGAGTTAACATCCTTCAGTCTTGCCAGACCCAAATCCTATGGCAAACTGCAAAACTACAGACAGACCTGTCTCCTCCCATTAATTACATCATCTGTATCCCACTAAGATGTCACATGGCCTGCTTAGCTAGGACTAAAATAACTCCAGTTATCTACACTCCAGGGAATCTCTAATCATAACAATATCCCATTAGCCCTTTATATGTAAACAAGAAAATGGTTAGAATCAATAATGACCTCACATATTTGACTTCTGAAGCACACAGTCTGGATACCTTAACCTAGGTTTTTTAATACTGCAACATATAACAATTTCTACATTCATCACAAGGGGCACTTTTATGCTGTTGCCAGTGCCTATGGAAGTTGCATTTCTAGGTTGTCTTTCACGGCCTTGGAGTGCTTTTATACACTAAAGTACTTTTTGAAATGTAGTTACTGTTGTAATGTGGGAAAGGCGGCAGTCAATTTGCGTACAGCAATAATAATCTTTATTATTATCACATGTAGGCTTACATTAACACTGCAATGAAGTTACTGTGAAAAGCCCCGAGTCGCCACATTCCGGCGCCTGTTCGGGTACACAGAGGGAGAGTTCAGAATGTCCAATTCACCTAACAAGCACTTCTTTCGGGACTTGTGGGAGGAAACCGGGGCACCCGGAGGAAACCCACGCAGACATGGGAGAACGTGCGGACTCCGCACAGACAGTGAGCCAAGCGCGGATTCGAACCTGGGACCCTGGAAACTCCCATAAATAGCAATCATGTTTGTTACGAGATAAATATTGTTCAGAAAACAATGCAGAACTCCTCTGCTCTTCGAACTG